>NC_142009.1:190023978-190326269 GCF_049901735.1 Notechis scutatus | reverse complement strand
AGCTGGATTAATTGGAAGTCCCCACCTCTACTTGCACACCCTGGAGGACTCGTCTTCCAAAAGGATGCCTCCGCTGAGGCAAAGGAGTCAATTTTGTAATGTCTTATGAATGGGGTCACTGATGACCAGGTCGCAGCTCTACAAATGTCCAGAATCGATGCCTGCGTTGCCCAGGCTGCGGTGGTCGCTGCACTTCTGGTTGAGTGCGCTGTGATCCTCCTGGGCACAGGAAGGTTCTGTAACTCATAGGCCCTTGCAATGCAGGCTCTGAACCAGCGACCTATTGTGGAAGGTGTCACCCTGTGACCTAAAGTTAACGGCTGAAAGGAAACAAACAAGGCTTCCGTCCTCCTAAAAGAAGATGTTCTTTTAATGTAAATACGGAGGGCCCTCCTAACGTCCAAGGTGTGCCATTTTTTCTCTAGTGCATGGGTAGGCTCAGGGCAGAAATTAGGCAAAATCAAATCCTGGGAACGATGGAATAAGGAGTTCACCTTGGGCAGGAAGGTAGGGTCCAACCGCAGAACCACCCTGTCTGCATGGAATACACACAGATCCTTCCTGATGGATAAGGCCGCCAACTCCGAAATACGCCTGGCCGAGGTAATGGCCACCAAGAATGCCACCTTGCACGTGAGAAGGCGAAGGCAGACTTCACGTAAGGATTCAAATGGGGGAGAAGTTAGTGCCTGCAGGACCTTAGGCAAATCCCAGGTGGGGTAGCGGTGGACCACCGGTGGCCTCAGATTCGTGGCCCCCCTAAGGAAGGCTTTCACCCCAGGATGTTGGGCCAGAGAAGTAGAGCCCTTGACCGAAATCACCGAGGTCAAGGCAGCCACCTGTCTCTTCAAGGTATTGGGGGCGAGACCTTTATCCAACCCATCCTGTAGGAACTCTAATACCTTTGCAACAGAAACTCCAGAGGGTTCCAATTGGTGACCAGTGCACCAACTGCAGAAAATCTTCCACGTTGTGTTATATATCCTGGTCGTGGAAGGTCTTCTGGCCACCTGGATGGTCTGAATGACCTTTGTGGAAAACTTCTGTTTCAGGAAAAACTTCTGCTCAAGCGCCAGACGGTCAATCAAAACCAGGCTGCATCTGGGTGCCCAATCGGGCCCTGGCTGAGGGAGATCTTGTGCAGGGGAATTCTCCAGGGTCTGGCGACTGACAGGCCCATCAGGTCTGCGAACCAAGGACGCCTGGGCCAGTAAGGGGCTACCAACAGAACTTCCGCCCTTTCTATCAGTACTTTCCTGATTGCCCCCAGAATCAGGGGAAGGAAGGCATACAATAGTCCCTGGGGCCACCTGCACCGGAGAGCATTGACCCCTTCTGCTCCTTGGGCAGGGAATCGAGCAAAGAACCTCGGAAGGTGCGTGTTCTCTGGTGATGCAAAGAGATCCAAAATCGGGCGGCCTAAGCGTTCTGCCATCTCCTGGAATAGACTGCGATGCAGTCGCCATTCTGACTGGTCAACTGTGGCCCTGCTCAACCAGTCTGCCTGCACGTTGGATACTCCTGAGATATGTTCTGCTCGTAGGGACAACAGGTTTCTCTCCACCCACCTGCACAATTGAGTTGCTTCCTGCATTAGAGATCTGGAGCGTGTGCCCCCCTGCCGGTTTATGTGGGCCTTGGTAGCCACATTGTCCGTAAGGAGAAGCACATGTCTCCCCACCACCTCTTGCCTCAAATCCTTGAGCGCTAAGCGGGCAGCCCTGAGCTCTAGCCAATTTATGTTGTGGGTGAGCTCCTCTCGTGACCACCTCCCCTGGGTGACCTGGGCTCCCAGGTGGGACCGACCATAGAGACTGGCGTCGGTGGTGATGGTAATCCTCTGGGATTCCCTGTACAAGCATCCCTGATCCATGGCTTGGGACTGCCACCAATGGAGGGAACGAAGAACTGGCAAGGGGACGCGAACCCTCCTTGGAGAGTCGCCCCTGCTCGCCCTCTGGTAAGGGAGCAGGAACCATTGAAGGGTTCAGGCGTGGAAGCAGGCCTATGGAACAATCCCTATGCACGATATCATCTTGCTTAGAAGTTGAGACAGCAAGATGACAGGTGCCTCTCTGGAAGACAGGATCAGTGACGTGACTTCCCTGATACTGTCTCGACGCTCCTGGGAGAGAAAAACCTGACCAGCTAAGGTGTCTATAATGGCTCCCAAATGCAAGATCCAAGTCGATAGCACCAGGTGGCATTTGTCCAGGTTTATCAAGAACCCATGCTCTCAAAGAATCCTGATTGTCAACATCAGATCCTCCTCCGCCTGGGGTCTGGAAGAGGATGCTATCAGGATGTCGTCCAAATAGCATTGGATCTTTATGGGTAAGGTTCTGAGGTGTGCCGCTACCGCTGCCAAGAGCTTGGTAAAAGTCCGAGGGGCTGATGACAGGCTGAACGGAAGAGCCCTGTATTGAAAATGGCGGCCAGAATAGCAAAACCTCAGGAACTGACGGTGGTTGGGGTGTATGGGCACATAGAGGTAGGCCTCCGTCAAGTCTACCGAGTCCCTCTAGAATGGAGTGGAGGGAGTGCATCTTGAACCTTCGGTAGATTGGATGTCTGTTGAGCCCTTTCAGGTTGAGGATTGCTCGCCACCCCCATGAGGCCTTTGGAATCACAAACAACATTGAATAGAAACCCTGTCTCTCCTGGTCCACCAGAACCGGCTGGATGGCCCGAATGTCCAGCAGATGGTGGATCGCTGATTCCATGAGATCCCTCTTTGAGGGGTCCCTGGAGATGGGGCAGCACACAAAGACTCTTGAGGGGGAGGAGAAACTCTAGAGAGAGGCCCGATCTTAAGGTTGACAGGATCCAAACATCCGTCGTGGTCCGTTCCCACCTCTGCCAGAACAGTCCCAGACGGCCCCCTATGGGGGATGAGGCTCAGGCATCACTTGTTACGCCCTAAAGGACCTTCTGCCCTTTTGCGTCTGACGCCCTCTGGCGGCAAAGGCCTGTCTATCGGCCTGAGAGGAGGATCTCTGGAAAAAGGGCCTACTTTGATGGGGAAAGCCTGCCCCAGCTTCCCCCTGTTTAAAGGAGGGCTTCCTGTAATAGGGATGAGACCTGTAATCAAAGCGCATTCCCTGGGAGGGCAGGATCTTTCACTTGTCCCTGGTTTCCATCAAAAAGGGATCCAGGGCTTCCCCAAAAAGTCTCTCTCCCTTAAAGGGAACCAATGCCAGCTTCCATTTGGTTCTGACGTCCATCTGCCAATTTCTTAGCCAGAGAAGCCCGCGTGCTGTTATGGAAGAGGCCATGGCTCTGGAAGAAAATTTGGCTGACGTGAGGGTGGCATCCGCAGTCAACTGAGCCGCAGCTATAATCTTATTCAGGTCCTGATGCACCTGAGATCCTCAGGTGGGATTCTGTCCTGTAGCTGCCTCAGCCACCGCAAAGAGGCCTGTGTAAAAAAGGATGCGGTCGTCGATGCTCTGATGGTCCAGACGTCAGCTTGATGAGCTCTCCGGGGCGCCATTTCCTCCTTCCGGTCCTCTGTCTTTAGAACATCCGCCGCATCAGGTGGGATGACAGATGAGGAAGCTAGGGCTACCACTGGGACATCTACCTTTGGCACTTCCATAATGTCCAAAAGGTCTTTGTCCACATTAAATAAGGTAGACTCAGACCCACTGGGGCGAGTGTACATCCCAGGGGACTCCCACTGCTTTTTGATCAGGTTGAGAAACATCTGGGACACAGGTACAGCGTCCACCACAGATGCCTTCTCAGTGAACAGGAAATCCTCCTGATCCTCTCCCTCAGTGGGAAGGTCCTGAGTGACGTGTCCTTTTTGAGATGAGCCGTGTTCTTGGCCTTAACCAGCAGAGTCTTGAAAGAGCCGGCTGGAAAAGGCCCTTAAAGGAGGGGGGACCTGCTACCTCCGACTCCTCATCCGAAAAAACCCTTTCTGGAAGGAGATCCCTCTCGGAGCCATAAATTTGGCTGCTTTCTGAAGGGGAGGCCGAGCGCTCTCTGAAGTGGACCGGCTGTTCAGCAGAAGCCTGCCCCTGCCCCTGCAGGACTCCTCTGCTAGTTTCCAAATAAGACAGCTGGCGCAGCTGGTTCCTGTCTTATTGTCTGGGATATCCAGGCTCTCAAGAAGGATGGCATTTCTTGCATCTGGGTCTCCTCCGGCCGTAAGCCAGCTGCTGTAGGTGTAAAGGTGGCTGCAGGCACAGGTCTGGCTCCACTGGAGACTTGGTCTGCAGGTGGCGCCATCAAGATCCCGAGGCGGCTCAGAAAAATTGTGAGAGGTCTCAGTCCTGATTTGGAGATTACCCTGGAAATCGTGGGTACTTGAGCCCCGAGGAGACCAGGCCGTCATATACTGCCTATCTGCCAGTTGGTCTGGCTGCCTGTCATCTTGAGGAGGCAAAGTGAGGGGTGGCTCTGTATTCAGCCATCCTGGAATCTCTCACTGCCCTGTCAAACTGTTTTTCTATGGCCTTTTGTGTATGCCTGGCCTGTCTATTCTCAGCCCTAGAGGATCTCTTAGGAGCTAGAGCCCTGGCTCTAATCCTAGCTGCTGCTTCCAGACCAGCAGACCTGGGCTTAGGGGATCCCTTTACAGCCTTCTCTCTACCCTGCTGAGGAACTGACAATTCTTGATCAGCTCCCTTGGCGGCCATCTTTGAGCCTGCCAAAAATAACTGTCACTTGACAGGGGTAGAGAAAGGGAGAAAGGAGTAAGAATGAATGAATGAATGAATGAATGAATGAATGAATGAATGAATGAATGAATGAATGAATAAATAAATAAATAAATAAATAAATAAATAAATAAATAAATAAATAAATAAATAAATAAATAAATAAATAAATAAATAAATAAATAAATATTCAGCCTAAGCTGTCAGCTACAGCCACAGTAGTTGTCCACCACTTCAGGAGGCTAGTGCGACCCAAAGTGGTGAGCTCAGCCCTGCTCCGCAATTCAAAAGCCGAGTTAAGGCGGGGGGAAATGCCTGCCTCTTTGAATTGCAGCAAGCCCTGACAGGGCAGAGGCTTGCGAGCCTGGCGCTGGCTGCACTGCAACTGTCAGGCAGACTCAAGCTTCTCGCAGCTGCCACGGTGCTCTGGGGACTGGTTGGGGGGTCGGGATTTAATCCTGATGGCCAGAACCCCCCCACAAGGGGCAATCCTGGAGACGAACTGCAAGATTACCCCCGAACGAAATAAATGGCCGCTGCCGCCGAAAAGGGACAGAAGCGCTTAGCGGCAGCTGCAGCTCGTCCCGGGCAAGGGAAAGTTGATTGGGAGGAGACAAGTTCAATAAGACGCCAGCTCCCACCCCAGTCCGGGCCACACGGGCTCTCAGGGTCACCTCCACTTCAGTTTTGACAGGAAACAAAACAAAAAAACCAGTCCACCAGCAAGGAAAGTCAAAAATTAAAATAACAAGCAAAAACCGTGAACCGGGAAAAAGGCGCGAAAAAATGAAAGTGCTAAACCGGCAAACCGGCTAGCTGTCAAACCTGATCTAAGCCTCTCTGCGAAAAAAAAGCTCAATCCAGGGGGTGAATATTCTTCTACAATCCTAACTATTCAGAGTCCTTAAAGGGAGGTCTGAACACACTGAGACTGAGTGAAGAACTGGGGACCGTTACCAGGGAGTGTGTCCTCATTTTTTTTCAACTCGGTCTGCAGAGCTAGGAGACTAGAGACTACCCCCAGCCTGGATTCTCCCTTCAGCTCAGTGGAGAATTATATCAATTTTCACAAGATGCTAATGCAGCCACCCCAATATTATACCAGGCTGTATAAATATTATGTATACACATCATGCAATGAATGGAACATCATGCAATGAATGGAGTAGTCCATGCTCAAACCCAAGTGATGCATTTGGTCTGTACGTGGCCTAAAATGTGTGTGTTTTATATGGGCTTGAACCAAAAATATACACAGGAAACAATGGAGACAAAGTAATTGTAATAACAATGACAACACATGCCTGAACAGACATAGAGGAAAAGAAAGCACTCAGAAGGTTGTGGGCTAGGTATGCTATGCTTGAGTTCAAGAACTGCAATGATGGCTCAGGAGAAGGAAGATACTGTCAAGGCTGTGGTGAGGAACACGTGGGACAATCAATTATGCTGTAGTGGAATTCAAGCATGGATGCTAAGCAAAGGTCATGCAAAAGGTACAAAGGCCATATAAACATAGCAAGGAGAAAGGGGTGAATGCATCAGCCTTGTCCTAATCGCTCTGTTAAGACTCTTTTGACTCGGCTGAAATCTGGAACCACCAAATGCCTTGGCTTTTAGTTTCCTGGATTGTGACCTCACAGGATTGTGTCTTCACAGTATTTGTTTTGTATACAAATAAACATATTTCTCATGGACAAACATTATTTTACTAAACTTCAATTCAATAATTCTTAATTTAGCAAAACTTCATTCTGCAACACTTTTGTGCAATTACAAAAGAATGCTATAGTAGTTACCGCTTACCTATATCCTTAACAATCTCTCATCCTTGTGGATAAATGGTCTCTGAAACCTATGGAGTAGTGCAATGATCCATCAGAAATGCCTGCCAGATCAGCTACATCCAAATCAAAAGGTGACAAGGTATTTTATCATTATGCTTTATATCCACAGGACTTTAAAGAATAAGCTGTCTCTCTGAAAAAGCAACTTATTTATAGCATTTTTTTATCCTGCTCTTCAGGCAGAAGTAGTCTCAGAGAAGCTTATATAAAAATCAATGAAAAAAAACTAATTCTTACCAACAGGGATATTATTTTAAGGAGCGTGACACAAAAAAGAAAAGAGATGAGGGAGAAGGAGAAAAATAACAAATCCAGGTTACAAAGGGAAATGTTAGTTCTTAAATAATACCCAGCTGCTTATAGTTCAGGGAGAGGCCAAGCCTGAGGGAGGTGCTATATCTGCAAGACTGAAGAGATCTTTCCCTTCCCAAGTGATTTCTCTCCCTCTGAAACTAGAGCTGTTACAGCTGCTATGTACTGTAACAAGTGGATGTTGTTTCGATCTTGACAATAAACCACTAATATTCATAACACATGGTGGTTTTTCTGTCAGGATTTGCAGCATTAATAGTTTTAATGTACAAAATGTAGCTATGAGTATAACCCTCTTGGATTAATCCTCCTGATTGTTTGTTTTACTTAGATAGCTAAGAATACAAATGATCTGCAAACTCTAGGAATGAAAGTAAAGGAATACAGTGAAATGGGACAAAGATTAAATACTAAAAAGATGGAACTCATAACAACAAATACGCCAATCAGCTTTAGAATTGAGAAGGAAGATACTGAAATGGGAGATAGTTTCTGCCTTTTACAATAAACTATCAACAAGGAATCAGCAGTCAAAAACATGCCACAAACTAGCACTTGGTAGAGTAGCAAAGTTGGTCTTAAAATATATTCAGATACCATGAATAATATATTCAGATACCATATCTACAAAAATCCTAATCACGCAGGGAATGGTTTTCCTATGACATTCTATGAAAGCAAAAGACAGACCCTGAAGTAGCAGAATAGAAAGAGTATTAAAACTTTTAAATGCATATAAAAAGGTATGGAGGAAGCAGATCTGGACCAGTCAAGATTCAGACAGGTTTATAATACCAACATTGGTTATGTTTATGGATGACCTCTAGATAGATACGGGGCATCCATCCTTGCCCTTCTAGATCTCTCTGATACCTCTTTGATGACTTGGTATTTAACACTGGGAGCTGCTCTTGAAGACTTTTCAGAAGCTTCAACTGGTGCAGAATGTAGTCTCGCACAATCTTGCAAGCTTTGAAGTTTGTTTCTCTAGAGGTTTCTGCACATTCCTTCAAATCTAACAGAGAAAGTGCCCACTAGGTCCTGTCTCTTAAATAGCGTGATCCTGAGGTAGGCTTACTGTATCAGCATGCAGATTTGTTGTAATTATCATTGTTTACACGAGAAATTCCACAAATGTTTTCTCCACAAAAATGAACAGATATGAGGATTTCTAACATTCTCAATGGTAAAGTACACACATAAACCTATTTATTTTTTATACAGATCACATACTTAATAACATGAAGCTTCCTTCTACTGATTCAATTTTACTTGGGGACTTGCTGGACAGCATACAAATTTAAATAAATAAATTTAATAAGTAAATAATTCATTCATGGTATATTCCTATTCTGGGCTAAAGATGATCAAATTCTGATGTCACTCTATTTTTTAGATTTTAATTTTTTTTATTAAATCATTTGACCATATCAAATATATAAAGCTGAACAAAAACATAACTAGATACAAAGAAAACAATATGACATATATTTTCTAGACATGGATAAAATGATGCATAAAGCTTTTGTCTGCTTTCATACAAGATTTTCAAGTATAGTGAGCATTTAATCTCACATAAGAGAACAAGATTTAAAGATCGCAGTAATTTTTGTTTTAACTATACCAATAATTGGAAGTTTTCTTAGTAAGTGGTCTGAAACATTTGTGTACTTATTCACCAAGAATTTTCACTGCAACTTTTTCAAAGTTGTTGACTATTTCTGTTCTTATATTCTAAGAACTCAGAAAATCTTAGCAAGCTTCTTTGTAACTAGCTGATTTAAAACAAGAATTATATCAAATTACATATATCCAAGCTTCAGCCTATTTTCATTGTAATGTTTTCTAAACGTGTGTTATTGATATATACATATTAAAATTTTCTAAAATCTGATTCATAACCAGATAATGTAGATAGAAATGGAATTTGAAAGCTTACTGTATTATTTTGGAATGTTTCCTAGCCATAGAGACTGAATCACGTGTTTGAGCAATTGTACAATATTGTCCCAGAACAGCTTGAGCGTAAATTCATGGTTTCTGCTTTCATATCATTTGCAATATGAAATATTCCAATGTTCATTATTCAGAAAAATACTTTTTTCATAAGAACATAAATAAGCCCTAAGGTACTCCACCTCAAAGTACAGCTGAGGTTATAATGTCCTAAGGCTACTGCTGTTGGGACTGAAGAAAAGAAGGCTACTAATATTTTCACTAAGGAAAAGGGTATCTTCCATGTTCCACAAAGCTAGACATTGACCTAGGTTCAACCCATGACCTTTGTCATTATTTCTGTATGTAAGATTTGGTTCCTTGCACTTTCTTCACAGCTGGTTATGTCAGGAATGAGAGAAGTGAAACAATTATCGTACAGACTGTAAATAATTGCTGGTGCATTAACTTACAAGAAAAGAAATGTAATTCCATTCTTGGAATACTAAACAATATATTGTTTTCTTTCCTGAAACAAGGTATAGTGCTTCAAATACCAAACAATATTTAAAGGTGAGTTCTCCTGTGCTCAACAGGATATTCCAAGTTAAGGAAGGATTAAATATTAAAAAGAATCAGTATAGACATTTTAAATTTTGAGTTCTAGAAACAAACTTATATTTGCCCTCCCTCCAAAAAGGATACATATTTAAAAAGCTATGTACTATACTGGCATCCAGTTATCATATAACAATTTTTTCTATTTTTAAATATAACACCATGTTTTAACAGCCTTTCTGTTGTTTTCATGATTTTGAGTAGAAATTGATTTATTGTTTATATCCCTTCTTTCCCTTAAGACAAGCAGAAAGGAAGGAAGGAAGGAAGGAAGGAAGGAAGGAAGGAAGGAAGGAAGGAAGGAAGGAAGGAAGGAACAAACAAACAAACAAACTGTGGTGGAATGTAGTCTGGATTCCCAAGAGGGAGGGGCTGCATACCAGACCAGGGGTCTCCAACCTTGGCAACTGGCAGAGGAACTCTGGGAGTTGAAGTCCACAAGTCTTAAAGTTGCCAAGGTTGGAGACCCCAGTACCAGACCACCAAGACAGCACAAAGTTTAGATAGTTTAGTGGGGAGAGAGTTAAGATAGTTCTTTTCTAGAAGTCTCAAAACATATCTTTAATGATGTAGTAGTTGCGTTAATTTGGCAAGCTTTCTGTCTTGTAGGTGAGGAATAATAAAGGAAACTGCTTAGTATTAATTCTGCATGTCTTTCTTGGTTTTTGGAGCCTGAACAAACCACAAATAGTAACCAATAGCAGTCTTTTATGACATGTATCATCATATTCCTAGGCACAATTAACAGCTTACCTCATATTCTGAACCAAGAAAAGCTTCTAGATAATCTTTTAAGGAGACTCTTACACAACACTGAGTTATACTAATTTAACCATGATAAAACCATATTCATGAAGAAATTAGTAGTTAATAAGAGATGAGGAGGAAACCAAGAAAAAGCATGTAAGAAAATTAAGATAAATAGTAACATTGCAAGCTTTTCAATTTCTTTCCAAGTATAAAAGAAAGCATGGCAAAGGTTACATCCTGACTCCTAACAGCTAGAGTAGCATTTGTAAGAGATAGTCATCTAACATTGAGCCTTGTTTATCATTAATATCCCTTTTCATCATAGATAGGGCAAAAGGATAATGTCCTTCACACAGTGACATCACCAAGCAGAGGCAATTCCAATGAATGCTTATGAAATCTCCCTTCAAAGTATGTGGTGGCAGATGGTCTGAAAGTAAAAAAAGGTACAATCCTTCTTCAAAGAAATGCTGGAGGTGGTGACCCAATACTAGGAGAGGCTTCTATTTTTCTTTCAATAGTATCAAGATGAAAACTTTGAATTGTACCATCATCTCTACAGGTATCCCATTCAAAAAAGTTTATCTCTGATGTACAGCTTTAAAACTAAGCTCCCTTAAAGGGGGCAGGGAGCCTTTGAAGTCTAAATCAGTATCAGAGCATAGACTAAACAGTTTACTGATGACATCCAACTAGAATTCCAGAGCATAGGATGCATCCCTTTCTGAAAACTACAAATATATCTCTTTTTGAAATGTGGTCTTTGTTCAATTAGCTTGCAGTAAGAATTACCTTGATTTAGATGATCCAGTAGCTCTCATATGTAGATTTTCCTTCATATTATTACTGGGGTGTTTTTTTTCTTGAACAATGTTTTCTCACTTTGTACAAACTACTATATTTTATTTTGTTATGGGATTATTAATATTCATGAACAGCTGTGAAGGAAATCAAAGGGAATCAGCTGATAGTTAAAGGGAAAATTGGCTAAATACATAGCTTTCCTGGACAGGATTGTAGTTCACTGCTACTGAAGAAACTAGTACAAACTTTAGAAGCCAAAATAGCTATAAAAAGTCCTAAACAGATTGAGGTCAGGATACCTGGGGGGATTCCCCATATAGACCTGGAATAACATCCCCTTAAAAATAAAATATACATTGGTAGTTCTCCTCCATGCTGCTGCGAGAGCCCAGGATGGGTATGACTCCTCCTGATGACATCATCAAGCTGGGTCCGTCTAGTATAAAAGTAGCAGCCTGTGGGAGAAACCTCCCAGCTTTGACTTTGCTTCTTTCGATGACCATAAGCTGGTGTCTCTGAAAGCAGTTTAGTTAGCAGCAAAAGCGAAAGCTATCTTCATCATTGGCATAGCTCACGGGAACCGGTGCAGCTGTGCCTTCAGGAGAGTGGGGCTCCACTCTCCTGCAACACCAAGGATTTGACGTTTCTTCATCCAAGGGAGACTGTAAGTAGGGAGCAATCCTTGATCCTCCCCCACAGTCTTCCCTCAGCGATTTCGGCCGCTATGATCATAAAGATCACATTGGTGATAACAGCGCCTCTCAGCTGATCATTAAAACTGCAGTTTTCACTTTATTGATGATTTCGCCGTTCAGGGCTGTTTATAGCCTAAGGAGCGATTTAACCCCTGCGTAGCCTGTAGCTCTTGCGAGCAGCCAATTTGGAGGCTTCTTCTTCAACCGCACATGGCGAGCGACCATTTTGAAAACTTCTTCTTCTAAAGAAAGTAGCGAGAGGCCATTTTAGGTGGCATCATCCCCCAAAGGCCAGCTTCTACCGTTCATAAGCTCCTATTCAGGCTACTGCATAGACAACACATAGTGAGGATCGCTTTCAGCACCTTTGTGTCTGTTTATGCATACTATGGATCAAGACAAGGTCCACATAGAGCCTTCTCAAGGCCCCCAAGCTGGCAAAAGAAAGAGGAGACAACGCTCCCAGTCTGTTCAAAGGAAGGTGGCGGCCAAGATTAGGGCCAAAGCTTTGGGCCCTAAGAAAACATCCCAAGCTGAATTAAAAGCAGAGAAAAGAAGCCATGCAGCCTTAGAAAGGCAGTTCGGCAAAACTATTAAACAAATGAGGGGTCAACTACAACAGGCTTCCCAACAAGCCAATCCTCTAGTTGTTCAGCCAGCTACTTCTAGGGAAAGGGAAGATACCTCAGCTCCACTTAGCCACCTCCAATCCTGGTCCCCAGAGTGACCTGAAATCCAACCAGGACCTCAAGACTTCAGCAGGTCACGTCCCAACTTTGCCCAGACTCCTTAGGATCTTTCTTCTTCATCTATCAGTGGAGGAAATTGCCCCCGAGCCTCAAGTGGTACAATTGGGGCATGGGGATTCCCTCTTCTCCAAACCCATTGTTCATTTGAAGATCCTTCCCCCATCATCTTTCTTGACTTAGTCAAGGAATAATTTGCCTTCCCCACTGCAGGCCCCCGCCCATCATCCCAAGATAGGTGGTTCTACAACGTGGGTCCTTCCTTAGCTATGGCTCTGGCAGTTCCTCCAGTAGACACCCCAGTTGTGGCCTCCTTCTCCTCAAGCACTCCAACTGAGCCTGAGGATGTACTAAAGGGCAGAGGACAAACACTCCAAACAAACAATGAAGCGTAACCATCAAGCCTCGGCTTGGGCCATCCGGGCCTCGACTGCTGCATCATTTTTTACAAGGTCTTCCATCCGCAGGCTATTCCAACTTCAAGGCCGCATACCTCCATCAGACTGCAGGTCGCATCAAGACCTCAATAAGATCATAGCAGCAGCAGAGTTCTCGGCGGACGCCACCCTCAATGCCGCCAAGTTCTCTTCCAGGGCTATGGCATCATCAGTGGCAGTTAGGAGACTGCTATGGCTACAAAATTGGCAAGCGGAGCCTCGACAGAAGTGGAAACTAGCTTCTGCCCCATGTACCAGTGAGAAGCTGTTTGGAGATGCCCTTGACCCATTTGTTGTTGAAACAAAAGACAAAAGGAAAGTCCTTTCATCAACAGGAAAGAGGGCAGATTTCCGCCCTACCCCATACCGGCCTCCCTCATTCAGGCCCGAAAACGCTTCTCGCTTCTCCAGACCTCAGAGCGTCAAGATCAACGCCATGAGGCTACCGGCAGACAACAAGCTGCGGGTAAATGGCCCTTTTGTGGAAGAGGGGGTCGCTCCTTCCATCGCTCAAAATAATCTCTCGTTCTCCCCTCCCATCGGAGGTCATTTGGCCTCCTTTGCTTCCAGATGGGAGGAGTCAATGACAGACGCCTGGGTACTCAATACAGTAAGGTCAGGGTTACAATTAGAATTTCTATCACCACCCCCAGAAAAATTTCTACTCTGCCCCGTTTCCCGGGACAGTTCATGAAGGGCACTTATGGAATCAGCCATTAGTCACCTGGTCGATATAAGGGCCATTCAACCAGTCCCTGAATTACAACGTGGACGTCAGCTTTATTCTCAGCTTTTCGTGGTCCCTAAGGCCTGGGGGGGGTGGGGGTGGCAAGCCATTCTTGACCTAAAATTTCTGAATGAGTTTATCCCATATAGGCGCTTCAAAATGCAGACTCTGCATTCTATTCTGGAGAGCGTTCAGGAGGGCAATCTCCTCTCTTCCATTGATCTCACGGAGGCTTACCTCCACATTCCCATCTGGCCTCATCATCGCCAGTTTCTCCATTTCTGTAACCAGAATTCCCACTTCCAGTATCGAGCCCTTCCTTTCGGGCTCTCGTCTGCCCCGAGTCTTCACAAAGTTATTGGCGGCATTGGTGGCTTCGCTCTGGTCTGTTCCAGTGAGGATCCAATGCTACTTGGACGACATCTTAATCCTGTCGTCCTCCACCCACTCTGCCCATCAAGATCTTCAAACCACTCTCCATTGCCTCTAGTACCACGGTTTTTCCATCAATTCCAAGAAAAGCCAACAACCAGATTGCGCCAACTGGGAGCCATCATCCACACAACTCTGTGTCAAGTTTTTCTGTCTCCAGCCCGAGGGCAGAGCTTATCGAGATCATTCAACAGGTCCAACGTCAACACACTGTCTCCCTGTCGCTGTTGTCCAAACTTTTGGGCAAAATGATCTCATGCATAGGCATAGTTCCGTGGGCACGGCTACACTCACAGGCTCTACAATGGTTCCTGTTCCCCTTTCAACAAGCAGGAACCAGCCAAACATCTGCCAAGGTCCTGCTCTCTCCAGAGGTCCGCCGTTCCTTCAAGTGGTGGCTTTCCCCAGCCCTTTCGAAGGGTCTCCCATTCAAGGAACCAGACAGACTGATCATCACCACCGATGCAAGTCTCCTGGGTTGGGGAGCCCACATGGAGGGTCTCATGGCTCAAGGGATCTGGTTCCAGTTAGACAGGACTGGGCCGATAAACTGGCTAGAACTCAGAGCCATCTATATAGCCCTGAAACATTTCAGGGACAGGATAGTGGGGTCCCATGTGCTAGTGTTGACAGACAACATGGCTGCAAAGGTGCACATCAATCAGCAGGGGGGCACAAGGTCCAGGGCCCTCATGAGGGAAGCCGAAAGGTTGGGGAGGTGGGCAGAGAGACATCTGCTGTCTATCACAGCAGACCACATCTTGGGAGTCAACAACTCCCAGGCCGATTGGCTGAGCAGGAGCCCAGTCGACCACGCAGAATGGTTCCTTCCCCAGTCCACTTTCAGGGATCTGTCCCTCAGGTTCGGGACCCCGGAGGTAGTCCTCTTCGCCTCTCCCCAAAACGCTCAAGTAAACAGATTTTTCACCAGGTTTCCTTGTCAGGGAGCGGAGGGGACCAATGCACTTTGGAGCAGATGGCCCACCGGTCTCCTCTACGCCTTTCCCTCTCTTCCCATCATTCCGGCGGTCATTCGGAAGATGTTGGAGGAATGGGAAGAGCTGATTCTCCTAGCCCCCCATTGGCCCAGGAGACCCTGGTTTGCAGATCTGGTGAACCTGTCTGTAGCCACTCCCTGGAGGATTCCAGACCACATGATCTCACTACATCAGGGACACTGCTCCATCCGGATCCCCAGTGATTCAAATTGACCATGTGGCGCTTGAGTGGCAACTGTTAAGAGAAGCCAATCTCCCAGACCAGGTCATCCTTACCATCCAGGCGTCTCGTAAATCTTCTACGATGCGTATGTACAATGCCACCTGGAGGGGTTTTTGTCATTGGTGTCACAGGGAAGGTCTTTCTCCTACAGTAGCGGGGGTACCACAGGTCCTCTGTTTCCTCCAGGATGGCCTTGACAAAGGTCTGGCTCCTAACACTTTACGCCGTCAAGTAGCGGCTCTTGCTTCAGTCATCTCCTAGGATTCCTTTCCTTCTTTGTCCCATTATCCTTCAGTTCAGATTCTTAAAATGGGGCTTCCAATCTCCGCCCTCCTGTGGTTCACAGGTTCCCATCCTGGGACCTTCACAAGGTTCTCCAGGCCCTAACAGAACCTCCCTTTGAACCCCTCAGAAAGGTGTCCTTTCAATTCTTGACCTTCAAGGTGGTTTTCTTAATAGCCATCACTTCAGCTAGAAGGGTGTCAGAGTTGGCTGCTCTATCTATATGGCAGGACCTCTGCACTTTTCACAATAGAGTTGTTCTTCATTTAGACCCTACCTTTGTACCCAAAATAAATTGTGTATTCCACAGTTCCCAAGACATAGTAGTTCCTGATTTTTGTTCCTGTACACACCACGCCTTAGAGCGCAAGTGGCACACCTTAGATGTTAGAAGGGCTCTTAGAATTTATATCAAATGCACTTCTACATTTAGGAAGACAGAGGCTATGTTTGTATCCTTTTCCCCTTCCCAATGGGGGAACAAGGCCTCTCCTGCCACCTTACGTAGGTGGATCAGGGCTTGCATTGCACAGGTCTACAAAGCCAAAGCTCTGCCAGTACCACACGGCTTGACAGCACACTCCACTAGAAGTGCTGCAACTTCGGCTGCCTGGGCCACCCAGGCACCCCTAGAGGAGATCTGCAGAGCGACTACATGGACATCCCCATCTCCGTTCATCAGACACTACCGCCTGGATTCCTATGCCTCCACAAGCACGGCTTTTGGCAGATGGGTTCTTCAGCGAGTGGCTACTTCAGAATGAGAGACCGGACGAGGACCCTCCCAAGGACATGAAGGCTTTGGTATGTCCCATCCTGGGCTCTCGCAGCAGCATGGAGGAGAATGGGCATTGGTAAATCTATCTATGCTGCTAGAGAGCCCAGCCCCTCCCTTGTTGCGTCTGGATTGTGGTGAGGTATGTTATGGTTCACGATTCTGTTTTGGCTTTCAGAGACACTCACTAAAGTCTGTCAAGTATCTTCGCCAAAGCTGGGGGTTTCTCCCACAGGCTGCTACTTTTATACTAGACAGACCCAGCTTGATGATGTCATCAGGAGGAGTCATACCCATCCTGGGCTCTCTAGCAGCATAGATAGAAAGGGCATTCTCAGGTAAATTTACCAACGCCCATTCTACAATCTAAACTTATGCCAAAACAATTTTATTCACCTTGGCAATCTACCTGAAATCCTTGCATGATGCAACTGAACTAATTATAGCTGTTATGTCTACTTTTTAATGTTTTCATATTATTTTATTTATATTTACATGTAATTCTAATTCAATATTCCTCTCAAAACCGCATGACCAGTAATATAAAATTTTCATTACAATATACTAGAAAATCCATGCCCCATTGAATCATTGTTTCAGAGATATTTCCTTATCTAAATACCAAAGACAAGCAAAAAAAACCAGCTGGAGTAACTTCCATTTTTCTGCCAGCTTCCATATTGAATTTCCTTGTGGAAAGTTGGGATGGAGCATCAGAAATTTTCATTCTTTCCTTTCCTTCCTCCCTCCCATTCCTGCAAGTTTCCCCATTTGCTTGTGAAAAGCTTGCAAGGAAAAAAAAAATCAATGGGGAAACCAGCAGGAAGCACAAGTTCAAAACCAGCAAACGGGTAAATGACTACTATTTGGTGGGGGAACAGCAAGATGGCATACATCAGGAAGACTACATATGGCTCTGTGAAAGATGTCACACAGGTCAGGAAGGACGCATGGGCATGCATGAGAGGTGCCTTGCAGGTTGGGGGCAGATAGGCTGCACATGTCAGGAAAGTTGCCCAGATCTTCAACTGGGGTGGCATGCCTTTCTATGGTATAGGAAAAACAAAATGCATAGATATTTTCAAAGACATTATGTTAGAAATGCTTTGCTGTTAGTATGGGGAAAAATAAAATAAAAACATTATATGAAAATACCAGTCTGGTTCTCCACGGTGGAGGCACTGATACATCCGAATGTTGTAACTTGGAAAAAAATTACAAGATATAAAGACATTTTGAACTAAAAAAGGGAACTTAAAATGAAGTAAGAATTGAAAAATCAAGGGATTGATCTAGCATGGTGGCTGCAAATACAATCAAGATATGAGAAAGATGCAAAAATGTATGGTTTTTATTAAGAACCAACAGCATTAGATCAGATACTACTAGGGGCAAATGAATAATAAAGAAAATGTATAGCTATCTATTTATTGAGCATTAAAATGGAAGAAGAACAAGTTAAAGAAACACTGATAGTATGGGCAAAAAACTTTGGATATATTATAGAGTTAGATAAATGGCAGAAATTGTGGCATAGAAATTATAAATTAACAATGTCAACTGCCTATAACAAAAATCTATATAAAATATTTAAACATGTCCACCAAACGTTAGAAATGTAATCAGATACCAGGTTTGTACTATTATATGTGGTGGACATGTCCAAAGGCAAAAAAAATTGGACAAAAAAATACATATGGTTAGAAAAAACTATAAAGCAACAGACTGATTTAAAACCAGAAATATTTTTGTTGGGTATCTTACCAGAACAGTACAATAAAGGGAATACATATTTAATCTTACATGTGTTAACAGCAGCGAGAATTGTTTTTTCACAACAGTGGAAAAATGAAGAGATCCCTACAGATGAAAGTGTAATAAAAAAATATTAGAAGGCACAGAGATGGATAGATTAACACTTAAAATAAAGGAGAAGGAAGAAACAGAATACTTTTTAACATGGGACTTGTTTTTACCAATGGTTAACAGAAACAGAAGTTTAAAAGCTTTAAAGAATGATTAACTATATAATGAAGGTTTAGTAGTATGGATAAGCTAATATTTATATTATGCGATTATCAATGATTTGTATATTATGGTTATTATTATTTTTCAAAACTATACTCAGACAACATGCTGTTTATGTAGATATTGAGTTTTATGTTTACTAAAGAAAATTAATGTATTATGTACGTATGTATGTACGTATGTATGTATGCATGCATGCATGCATGCATGCATGCAGGGGTGGGATCCGACAGGGTTAACTACCAGTTCAGTCATTTACGTGGTTTGGTGATTTATGATGTGCTTCCCTGCACACTGCCGGCGCGCGCCTGTAAATCGTCATCAGCATGCTGCGTGCAGAGAAGCAGCCTTTGAAACAGCCTTCTTTTCCTGCTTTTTTAACTGCAGCTGTGCCTCGCACGGCAGCTGAAGTTGAAAAAAATCAGGAAATAAAGGTCAGGTAAGAGCCCGGGTGGGCGGATGGGCAAAAACATCAGCAGACATAGAATCGGTTCTATGTCTGCTGCTCTTCAGAGCTACCGGTTCTAAAGAGGTGGACAGAACCGTAGAAACACACCCCTGTATGTATGTATAATACTTGAGAGTGTATAAGAGGTTTTGTAAGAGTCAAGGATGGCGCACAGGAGAGCAATTTGCATCGGAGGTGACATAAAAATCAGAAAGGGTGTGCAAGGGTGCACTAGAAATGCCATGCAGGTCAGGGAGAATTACACAGGGGTAATGCAGGTCAGGAAAGTGCATGTGAGTGTTCAAGAGGTATCACACAGATCAAGGAAGAGACGTGGATTTAGTGTGGATTAGGAAGGTGCATGATGTTCCCTCCCTCCCTCTTCCTCCTTCCCTTCCCAGAAGACCGATAAGTAACTATAGCTGGGCAAGAAGAAAAAAGAATTTTGTGAGTAGAGGGAAACATTACAGAACATTAAAATTGATCATGTTATTGCAGCAGCCAAACAGCATTGAAGCGACCACCTCCCCAAATTTCATTCCCTCAGGAGGAATGAATCCCGACATTTTATAAGTCAGCCTACTTGAGGTACTTTTGTTGGCGAAGTTTTGCCTTATGATGCACTGCTCCTCCCAGTTTAAGATTATGGACCTGATAGTTTTAGTACTACATAGATAAAGTAATTTTTATGAATTGTTAACTGTTGTTCATTTACCCAAATATCAAAAAATGTTTTTCAAAGATTCAGGTCAAAGCAAGCTTCAAAGTATTCATCATATGAAAACTTAATTATTGTGTAATTTAGTTTTAATAAAAATTATCTAAATCAGAAAATTATCTATTAAGTTTAATTACTTCACTAGAACATTAACTATAAATACTGTTCTTCCTAAAAAATCAAGCAAAAATTGATCCTTCAAAATCTTGGCTTGTATTTTAATACTCAGTTTCTAAAAAACAAATATTTAAATGCTTCGATAGCAATATAATTGCATACCATTCAGATCAAATAAGATTGTAAGACCAATTGTCCCCAAAATAGAACACAATCTCTCATATACAAGAAGCATTCAGGGTTAAAATTCTATTTAGTTCTGACTCCAGGTTGTCTTCACTTAACTCCCAAATTTATTCTAAAATGGAAAGGTATCCTAGATAGAACACACAACAGATTAATTATGGAGTAATTTCAATTTCTTTAGTATGCCAAAGACTGTTTACACTGACTGGACAACAATTCCAGAATGCACCGAGATGCTGTTTCTTCCAGTTATCCATTCTATAAGTACCTCTTTCACCCAGACATCTCTACTGGGACAGGTAATTTTACCAAGCAAACATCTGCATGATGAATATGCTGTTGTCTAAAACCATAACAAGAGGGCTGTGATTCTATTACTTCTTTTGTGACAAAGAAAATAACTAATTTAGATTTGTATGTTCTTAGAGCTACACAAATAACATGATGAAATCAAATCATTACTGGTATTTGTTTCTCCCAAGTTGTAAAAATTTTACCTGGAATTCCGGGCAAGCCAGTATAAGCTTGACTGTAGAAGGTTTACCATAACCTGCAAAAGCACTTATTATTTCCCAGCTTTTGAAAGCATGGAGCTGGAGCGATATATTTCACATATTGTATCTCATAGGAGAAGCTGCTGATTAATATTTATGTTCTTTGATCTTTGAAAGACGTGTTTCCAAAGGAAATAATTGTAACACAGGGTAGCAATGACTAGGAATGTTACATATCTCAAAGATAAATGCTAATTGTGTTATAACTTTTCTTGGCTGTGTCTCATGCAAAGAGCAGCAATCTAGTACTGTATTGGGTTCTTCCTGAATTAACCATTCAGTGACACCTTCAATATTGCAGTAATTACCATAGATAACTAATGAGATTTCTCTCTATAGTTTTTCTCTGTATTTTTTAATTTTTTCCCCAAACAGATTTATTTGATTAGCATATAACACATTAAAAAAAATGTATCAGCAAATACCTTATGAGCTCTTACATATTCTTGTATTGTAGAGCAGGGGTGTCAAACTTGCGGCATCACGTGCCGTGTCAGGACTTTTTCCCCCTTTGCTAAACCAGGCATGGACGTAGCCAGCGTGTGATGCATCCAGCCCGCAGGCTCAAGTTTGACAGGCCTGTTGTAGACCATCAATGCAGCTACTATACAGGTAGTCCTCAATACAGGTAGTCCTCGACTAACAGTAGTTCGTTTAAATGACCGTTCAAAGTTACAATGACACTGAAAAAAGGGACTTGTGACCATTTTTCACATTTAGACTGTTGCAGCATCCCCATGATCAGATGGTGATCAGACACTTGGCAACTGACTAATATTTGTGATAGCTGCACATCTCTAACAAGCAAAGCCAATGGGATAGCCAATTTCACTTAACAATTGTGTTACTAATTTAACAACTGCAGGGATTCACTTAACACCGGTGGGAAGAAAAATTGTAAAGTGGGGCAAAATTCACTTAAAAATTGTCTCACTTAGCAACAGAAATGTTGGTCTCCATTGTGATCGTAAATTGAGGGTTAGCTGTATATAAGTTCTAAATTCTATACTGATAAGCCATTATCTTGCTTTGGCTATTTTATAACCAAAGGCTACCAAACATTTCTGGCCTATCACAAAATATGATAGTTAAGTTTTGATATGGTGATCACACCTCAAATAAAAGACCTGTTCAAATACAGATCTATTGCCATTTAATGTAATTTCCTTTCTCTCAATTAGAATTCCTAATGTTGAGAGCAGACTGTGATTTTGGCAAATAATTCTGTCCTTCCATTTATGTTTGTGTTTCCTTGACAATCTTTCAATCTGAAAGTTACAATGAACTTTTATTGCCAATTTCTTTCCATTTTAAACATGACTACAATCGAATAAGCCAAAGTGATCAGTAGAAAAAATACTTAATTTTTTACTTCTTGGCACTGAACAAGTTTTACTTTTTTTCTGTTTAATGTGCATAAAATAGGTCAAATATTTCATACTGATGAAGACAAAAATGATTTTGTCCTTGATGCGGAAGACTGTTTCAATTCTAAAAATTGTCAGAAAATATTCATAATGACTATTGTGAGAACTTGCAAATGAAGGTGTATATTAAATATTAAAGTATATTAAAGTATTCAAAGTATAAACTATAAAATGAAGATTTGTAAGCCTCACTCCTACATTTTAATTCATGAAGAATATGCCAATTTTTGAGTATTATCCATTTAAGTATTAAACCAAATTTTAAAATGAATTGTAATAATTAGGGTTAATAATTTTATTATGGTCAATAAGTAATAGATAAATGCTTTTCATTTCTTAATGCAGTTGATATCAAACATCCAATTTTCATCTGGGCTCATGATTACAGGTAAATTTTATTTACTGTTTGTAACAGAACAAAATTGCAAAACTGCATAGTTGGATTGCATTAATGAACATAAGATGATGTGTATATATGGGCTTACTCATTGAAAAGGTCCTATTATCCAATGAAAAATGTACTTATTCCAAATATTGGAGTTTCCTAAGAAAATCATCCAATGGCCATTTCAGCTGTTGGGCAAATTCGTAAAATATAGATTTACAGATCAAAACCTACTGAATGTAAAAACAATTGTAAGAGCCAATTATATTTAAGTAGTGGTCAATTCATGATAATTAGATCCAAGTTACCATAACTGCTGTATAGTGAATTAGTTTGTTCACTTCAAGATAGATACTATGATTCCTTCAAAGCCCTATTATTAACCAGTTTCCCAATGTTTTCTAAATGAAAAGAGCTTTAAACTAAAATTGGAAGCATATTTAATATTTTTAAAAATTACTTTTACATTCTTGTTAGACAAAAAAATTCCTGCCAATAACTGATGTAAAAGACTCAGCAATTAGTTTCCTTAAGAGGATAGGGTATTTTTGCTATTTTTTTTAAAGCTGGAATTTTATTATTTTGGTTATTATTTGAAGAGCCAGTTTGGTCTAGTGGTAAAGGTACCAGGCTAGAAAGCAAAATAATGTAAAAAATAATAAAGTCAAGGTTATATATGTATACTGTATGTGTGTACATGTATGTAAATTTTGACATTTTATACAAACTAGTTATTACTCTGAATAGAATTCAAATGAAAAGAAACAAAATCAAGTAGAAGATAAATCATGTGTGTTACATACATTTTGGATGCCCAACTACAATTTTCTTCTTGCTCTAGTGACTTCCTCATCCATTTCCAAAATTTAATTAAATAAACAAAACTGTGAAAATTACACTAGCAGTATTCTTTTTGAATGTTTCAATTGCTTATCAAGAAGTAAAGTTTCTAACATAATGTATAGAATAAAAAAAAAAAACTAGGATTTCAAATTTCCAGAACAGCATTATCAAATTTATGCAAGCTATCAAGAAAAAACAAATTCTGGCACCTTAATATGATTCAACTGAGACCCAACTTTGATCCATGATATAGTGCTCTAAAATGTCCTAGTGGATTTATTCAATCCTTCCTTAACTTTTGGTTTTCGCTCAATCATGATTTACTGAAATATTAAGATTAGCTCTAGCTACAACTCTCAAGTTTTCAAATGACACTTCATATAATCATTTTAAATATGGATAGCAAAAGCTATAGCTAACCTTACCTAAAAGAAGAAGCATTCTAGGGAAGCTTCCTGAAAAAATAATAATCTGATATCAAAACATTTCTATTCCTATAGGTAGAACTCAACTTAAACATTTTGCAAATACACAATTCTGATGTATAGCTTTATCCTACTACATTGATTCTCATGTTCTTTTCTTCTTCCTGTTGCTTTCCAATGTTGAATTTTAAATTATAAGTTCCTCAAGACAAGCCTGTATTTTTACTGATTCTGTAAACATATTCTACAGTACAGCAGCATTTAAAGCCATCAGATTGTTAAATATAACTTCAAATGATCTAGGAGTACACAATAAAATGTTGACTTTAAGAATTTAAGAAAGCAACATGAAAAACTTCAAAAATGCGGTACACTAACCTCAGTGTCTGATGGCATTCACCATGCACCTCGCTCTATTGTTCTGAAAATCATGCAAACCAGGTTAAACTTAACATTGTGTATTAAAATAGCACGCCCTATAGCCAACTATCACAAAGATAAATTCCCTTCACTGAAATTTGCACTGGGTAATAGAGTTTAATGTGCTGACATCACAATGTTCTTTTATGACATTCATATCTTTTTGCTCCTTCAGGATACACCAAATATTCAGTAGTCAGAACTAGGTCTATTAAACAATTCAAGAAATGGTACTACAAACTGTACCACTAATTAAAAAGTTAATTGTAATAAAATTCTTATAAGACATACATTTTTAGACTATAAAACAATTGCATTAGATGAGTGAAATGTCCATCTTAGACTATCATCTTTCTTTGATTAGAAGCCACAGAGAGAGCAGGATCAGCAATATAACTGCAACTTTAGAGCAGAATAGTAACTTTTTGTTGAGTCAGGTTGCTGGTCTTATTTAGAATTTAAAACTAAACTCAACAAAGTCAGACATATGGATTAATTCCAATTCAATACGTTTCACTTTAATGTCTTGCTCCAGGATATTAAAGTATTGGCCATGTCATAATTTATTTTCATATGATAGTACTATTCGCAATACTGTATAATGCACCCTTTTCCATTGTACTACATATGTACATATTAATATATATATTTAATACAATGGAAAGGGGTGCATTTTACAGTATTGTATATATATGTGTATATATGTGTATATATACATGTTAAAATAGAAGATATCAAATCTACAGAAGTCATGTGTTGTTGTTAGTCGTAAAGTCGTGTCTGACCCATCGTGACCCCATGGACAACATTCCTCCAGGCTTTTCTGTCCTCTACTATTCCCCAGAGTCTGTTTAAGCTCACGCCGACTGCTTCAGTGACTCCATCCAGCCACCTCATTCTCTGTCGGTCCCTTCTTCTTTTGCCCTCAATCGTTCCCAGCATTAGACTCTTCTCAGTGAGCCCTTCCTTCTCATTAGGTGGCCAAAGTATTAGTCATAGGCCAAGGTTTACAGTATAATCCATATAGTATGATTTACAGTAAAATTCATAAATAGTTGAGTTTATTATGTTATACTTGTTTGGCTTACAGTATTATATGAATTAAATATTTAAAGATTAAATATTTCAGATGAGAATTTTTCCTAACTACTTCTCTTAAATTGTTCCCTACATCTGACATGTTTTTTTTTTCTTTCTTCTTTTTCTATCCACGAGTTCTCTACTATTCTACACCATTATCTGGGATCCTATAAAAGTTTTGGGTATGTCAACTGCATATAAAGAAAATTTGTATAAAATGTTCTATACATGGCATTTTGCACCAACAAGATTGGCAAAAATGTATAAAGGTAGATCTGCTAAAAGTTGGAAGTGCAATCAAATACTTGGTTCATATTACCATATATGGTAGACATGCCCAAAAGCTAAAAAATACATACTTGGTTGGAAAAAATGATAAAGAAGCATATAGACTTGAAACCAGAAATATTTTTATTGGGCATTCTGTTGGAAAAATATGATAAAAGGACTATATACACTGCTCAAAAAAATAAAGGGAACACAAAAATAAGACATCCTAGATCTGAATGAATGAAATATTCTTATTAAATACTTTGTTCATTACATAGTTGAATGTGCTGACAACAAAATCACACAAAAATTATCAATGGAAATCAAATTTAGCAACGCATGGAGGTCTGGATTTGGAGTTACACTCAAAATTAAAGTGGAAAAAAAACACTACAGGCTGATCCAACTTTGATGTAATGTCCTTAAAACAAGTCAAAATGAGGCTCAGTAGTGTGTGTCTGGCCTCCATGTGCCTGTATGACCTCCCTACACGCCTGGGCATGCTCCTGATGATCCCTACACGCCTGGGCATGGTCTCCTGAGGGATCTCCTCCCACACCTGGACTAAAGCATCCCCCAACTCCTGGACAGTCTGTGGTGCAATGTGGCATTGGTGGATGGAGTGAGACATGATGTCCCAGATGTGCTCAATTGGATTCAGGTCTGGGGAACGGGCGGGCCAGTCCATAGCATCAATGCCTTTGTCTTGCAGGAACTGCTGACACACTCCAGCCACATGAGGTCTAGCATTGTCTTGCATTAGGAGGAACCCAGGGCCAACCGCACCAGCATATGGTCTCACAAGAGGTCTGAGGATCTCATCTCGGTACCTAATGGCAGTCAGGCTACCTCTGGCGACCACATGGAGGGCTGTGCGGCCCCCTAAAGAAATGCCACCCCACACCATTACTGACCCACTGCCAAACCAGTCATGCTGGAGGATGTTGCAGGCAGAAGGTTCTCCACGGCATATCCAGACCCTGTCACGTCTGTCACATGTGCTCAGTGTGAACTTGCTTTCATCTGTGAAGAGCACAGGGCGCCAGTGGCGAATGTGCCAATCTTGGTGTTCTCTGGCAAATGCCAAATGTCCTGCATGGTGTTGGGCTGTAAGCACAACCCCCACCTGTGGCCCTCATACCACCCTCATGGAGTCTGTTTCTGACTGTTTGAGCAGCCACATGCACATTTGTGGCCCGCTGGAAGTCATTTTGCAGGGCTCTGGCAGTGCTCCTCTTGTCCCTCCTTGCACAAAGGCGCAGGTAGCAATCCTGGTGCTGGGTTGTTGCCCTCCTACGGCCTCCTCCATGTCTCCTAATGTACTGGCCTGTCTCCTGGTAGCGCCTCCATGCTCTGGACACTAAGCTGACAGACACAGCAAACCTTCTTGCCACAGCTCGCATTGATGTGCCATCCTGGATGAGCTGCACTACCTGAGCCACTTGTGTAGGTTGTAGACTCCGTCTCGTGCTACCACTAGAGTAAAAGCACCGCCAGCATTCAAATGTGACCAAACCATCAGCCAGAAAGCATAGAAACTGAGAAGGGGTCTGTGGTCACCACCTGCGTAGAACCACTCCTTTATTGGGGATGTCTTGCTAACTGCCTATGCTTTTCACCTGTTCGCCCACTTTGGGAGCCCCTGTACTAGAGGGCCTGCATCTTGAATCTCCTGTAAGCCAGGTGGCTGTTAAAACTTTTCAGGTCTAGAATTGCTCTCCACCCCCTGAGGTCTTTGGGACTACAAATAGGATGGAGTAGAATCTTTGCCCTTGTTGGTCCTCTGGGACTGGCTGGATAGCTTGAATGTCCAACAAGTGTTGGTTTGCGGTCTCCATGAGGCTTCTCTTTGTGTTGTCCCTTGAGATGGGGAAGAATCTCGGGGGGATGGAGAAAAATTCTAGGGTGAGACCTAGTCTCACCGTGTTCAGGACCCAAGTATCTGTCCTCCGCCTATCTGTCCTCTGTCTTCAGGGCGTCCTCCATATCGTCAAGACAACATGGTGGAGGATGCCAAAACCGCCAATGGTCTGTCTATCTTGGGAAGCTGTAGAGCTTCTGTGAGGTCCAGGGCCACGTTATAAAATTTCTTATCGCTCCCACTTGGAGACAGGCATGCCCCGGGGTGGGTCCATTGCCTCAGGACCACATCCAGGAATAGTTTGGGTGATGGAATTTTCTCACTCTCCATGGTTGGCTCTGACACGAGCAATTCACTTGGGCCCATTAGGCCCAATACTGACTCCAATGTAGTTTGATCAGCTCCCAAGTGGGCTGTGGCTTTGGCCTTGTATAGCATGGATTTAAAGAGGCCGGGGTGAAATAGCCCTGCAGGATCTGGAGCCATCCCCTCATCCTCTGAAAACACCAGTTCTGTTTGATCTTCATCTCCTGAGAGCGATTCCCTGCTCTGCGTGGATGAAATGGGCGAGTGAGGCCTTTGAAAGGCCGCCAAGTCTCTTTGAATCTGGGGTGCTAGATGATGGCCCTGATGTAGTGGGGGAGTCAGCTGCCCCAGAAGCAGTCAGGTGTCTTTGCTGCAAGCCTGCAGCAATTCCCTGCGTTATGACCTCTGAAATCAGAATTCTCATCTGATCAGAGATTTTGGGGCCCCGGTTTTCCCATGGGTGGAGTCCCACCACTGTGGGTGTAAAAGTGGCCTCTGGTGCAGAATTCAAACTCTTTGGAGATAGCTCCCAATTTTGTTCTGCTGGAGGCAGATATGCCTATGGAAGAAAAAGTTTATCATTGCTGAGAGGATTGCTCTCTGGTGTCATCTGGTGACCAGGCTTGTGAGCTGAGATCATTCAATTGCCTTGCTTCACTTAGAGGCTCTAACAGCTGAATTGACAATGCGCGGGAAATGGCAGCGTCTCCCCTTGGGGAGTTTGCCTGTCCCTGGCACTTTGCTTCTCTCTCAGCTTTGGCCACCTGTTTGTCCAGGGCTTTCTGACACCTCTTGACGTCCCTCTCTTCGGCCTTAGAGGTCTTCTTTGTAGATTAGGCTTTTGCCCTAATTTGGGCAGCCGCTCCTCTAATTGCCGATTTCAGCACCGAGGGGCTTTCCTTGATCTGGGATTGGACTGGGGAACCGAGGTCTTGCCCACTGATGCCCAGCTCTTTGTGGCTGCCTGATGCCGCGGGAGTCGCCATTTTTGCAATATGAGCTCCTAATTCAATAAGGCAGGCTCGTTCGCAATGACCCGTTTTGCTCTTTGCCGCCAATGTTTGCACCGGACTTAACCGGGCAGTGACTTTCTGTTAATAGTATGCACTGGAGTTAACCAGGCAATGACTTTTTAGTCCCCTCCACTGGGTGCGTGAAGGTGCCAGGGACCTCGGCTCTGTTAATCTGAACTGAAATAAAGTTCTAGTACCCTCCGCCTAAAGGCAGGGATCTCGGCTTAGTCCTTCTGAGCCAGCTTAGGCCACTTTGTCAGAAGATCCGGGGAGCCAGCCGAGCAGTTTGTTGTTTTGCGAAGGCTAACACAATGCCATGATCTTACTTTAAGTTCCGAAGAATCCAAGGAATGAAACCCTGTCTTTGTTCGAAAGAACAATCTTTCCACACGTCTCCTCTGAGCCAAGACTGAGTCAAAACTGGGTATGTGCAAGCAAAGGAGGTGTGACCAAAAGATTGATTGACTCAGTCTCTGAGCAGAAGAGCAGAGTTAACCCATTCCTTGGATTCTCTACTCAGCACACTGGAGAATAGATATATTGAAAGTAATAAAATCTGATATACTACAAACATGGATTAACTCAAATAGGACAATTACAAACATAAAGGAAAAATACTGGTTTAAATATAATATTTACAATCCACCAGTTTCTACAACAATCAAGATATAAATATTGGTTTGTACCAATAATCCAAGATCTTTGGTGATGCAGTTCAAGTATCAATCGTATTGCAAAACTTATGGCTGCTTAAAAAATATTTGTTTCACATGAAATACACATCCAAAATGACAGAGCCAAAGTCACCCATCCTTTTTATAGCACAATAGCTGCTCTTCCATGGTCTGCCTAGAATGTTTCTGTAACATCTTGTATGTTCACATAAGAAATTATTTAATTTGGCCATAATTGGCACAACTGTTGGCAGACATTTAAACATCCCAACTAAAAGCCAACTTGTTTCTGTTCAGATTCAGAGGTAGAACCTATCTCACAAATGCTATTAAAATGTCCATGGTACACATCCAAATGGCAATCAAGTTTAATACTTCCAATTGTTAACAACTCTAGTTGCCATTGTGACCAGGAGGATGTTTATCTTAGAAGTGAGTGATCACTCTTCAGGAATTTCTAAGAAATTTAGAAACTTCTAAGAAGATTGCAAAAAATTTAGCAACAGCTATAGATGTTACAAACAGTCTGGTTCTTCCTTCATGCTATTAACTGTTAGCTGCTAATTGTTTTAGGATTTTCTTGCAATTTTAAATTTTCTTTTTATAGTTATTTTATTCCATACTGGTCTTTTACTGTGTTTGGTTTTGGACCATAAATAAATTTTACACAGATATATTAAGAGATTTTAATATCTTACAATAATATTGAGTTATGCAAAAATATTAAGCAAAATCATCAATCTGAAATCTAACAGTAGTTTTATCAATATTTATTTCTAAACAGTCCCAATGAATAAAATTAAATTTCTGCACACACATAAACATAGCTAAGTCATGAAGATTTTCAAGAATGAAGAACTGCTAAATATTGGGTAAAATTGATTGATGTTTTTTTGTAATAGGTAAATATATCCTTATAAATTAAAATATAATTTAAATTAAATACATTAATTGAAAAGTGACTGCATTTTATAAGGCATAACATAAGAATATCAGAAAACATATGGCTTAATTATATGAATAATTTCAACCTGCAATTAAGGACCATTGATAGTCTGCAATGATCCAAGAGGCAGGGGGCGGGCGGGAGATAATATAATACAGAAGGTAATATCTGTAAACTGTAATATATTTATTCTAAATTCTTACTTTTTTTTCCTAAGCTCATTCAATATGGTTTCTTGTAAGTAAAATTTGTAATGAATTTAATGTTTAATACTAATGACTATTATCCTCGTGAACTAATTCTGCAATACTTTGGGGTACTGAATTCTCCCAGGACAAAAAAAAAAAGTAAGTTCAGTACATTATATCTAGGAAGAATGAAAAGATCTGCATACTTTCCCTCCATGCATGGCAACCGCTGAAACTAAAAATATAATAGTCCCAATTTGCGTTCTTTTAACTAAGCAAAGATCATTAACCAACCTAGCAAGCTTTCTTCACTTGGAACCAAGTTTAAGAGGGTGATAATCAAGAATATAAACAACCTATGATTTGTTCATGTCTACCAATGTTGGAAGAAATAAGCAGAGTCAGTGGTCCTCAGGTCAAGGCTGGCATCATTTTAACACCAGCTGCTCAGCTTCATGAGCTTCAAGTGCATAATAGATGTCCATTAAGTTGTAATAAGAATGGGAAGAAAAAGATAAAGAGTTTGACTTTCTTTGTGTATAAGAATATGGAAGCATAAGACACTTATCATCCATACAGGAAATGGGCAATCAACTATTCAGTGTGGCTTTATGCTTGTTTGTTTTGCAACAAAGCTAATTATGAAACCAAGCTTTGTCTGAAAGACTTCAAATGGCTTCAAACAGGAGCCTAATTCAGGCAAGTAAAATCGGGAGGTCTATAAGTTATTGCCAAGTCCCAGGTCTGGGGAGGCTACCATAGAACTAGAAGCAGAATCTATCAAGTGTAAGAATTCTAGCAGTGGAAAGTACATTTGAGTAAAATAAAGTGCCTATTTCCGTGAAAAGAAATAATCACAGGATATATTTTAAATGTAAATGACTATACCCTTAAAGATTAAAATATGCTATTCTGTAGATTCAAACTCTACCACAATTAGCCAAGATTGTTTTGAGAGCCCATTCTGAATTCCAAAGTCAGTGTAATTGTTCATAATTCAAATTATGCAGCATTGCATCAATGAATTTGATTCAGATTTAAGCGTATGTGAAGACACTAACCATTCTATATTATATAACCTTTATTTGACAGGCAATCTAAACAGGTAGGTGCTTGTTTACAAAAAAGCTTCCTGAAAAACAATTTATAGAATTTAGTGAGATAGATTTTAATATTTTAAAGAGAAAATATTATGCCCAAGCTATAGAAAGATTTTTCCATAAAAGTGATCATACAAGTAGATTCACGTGCTGTATAACTTGGGTTTTCAAGCTAAATAACAATGGACTGACATACAACACACAATATACTAAACCATTAAATATTATTTACAAATCACAATAATTGGGTACAAGATTCTTAAGTCAGAACTAACCAAGTTATATTTCAGCTTAGGGCACTGTATGATTCAAACAACACCTTGCTTAAATAAAATTTTGCCAATTCCTGATAACAAATTAAAGGAATTCCTATGACTCCATACATAGATCATGACATGACTACTGCAATGACTACTAAGTTTAATAAAGAAATTGATCTATTAATCACAGCAACACAATAAAAATGTCAAAGTTTAAATTCAAGATAAAAAGATTTTTAAAAAAATTTAAGATGCACTGATCATTTTAGTGTGACACATTTTTGAATGTCAGTTATAACTTAACAATAACAATAGTTAAACTTTCAACCAATATATACCAGATCCCAAAGCAAACCACAGTTTACCACAGTTCATTAATTCCCCCCTCCTTTCTGATCAGTAATCCAAAAAAGTTTGCTTTACCTAGTACTCTTTTTTTTTTTTTTTGCAAATGTCTCTCTTTTTCAAGCATCAACTAATGTAGCCTGTGATGGCCTGGTTGGCTGAAGCCACCTCCTTGACAATTTGGATAAGGAAAGACTTGTTCTTTCTTCCAGCTCCTTTGTTTGCAAAACAAAACCATTGCAAGTCCATGGGGAGTGAAAATAAAGTGGGAGCAGCAAAGTCTTCAGATACTCATGCAATCTTCGTGGATTTTCCCAGTGGTATAGTGATTGCTTAACCACAAATTACTATTACTCCTGACTTAGTTGACACACCAGAATAATATAATAAGGTTATACACTATGGTTAAGAAAAAGTATGTAAGTCACAATCTAATCTGTTGTTGAGGTTCATATACCATGTTAAGGCTAACTAAACATAGCTTATCGTGTGACTTTTTGTTACAGGATACAATTCAGATACCACATCCTAGTTATTCAAAAGGACCCTGTAGTTATACCATTTTGCCATGTATCTGTGAACACAATCTGTGGTTCTAGTATTACAACATGTGACCAGCTTCCACACCAGACTGGAAATACAGGGCAAGGAGTAGCCTCTGAGAAATGCAAAGTCAAAAACTCCAGCTTTTATCCTGCTATGAATAGTTATCAAAAACAACAAAATTAATTACCATTAATAATCTTGTTTTCAGTTTCTCATTAAAGTAAACTTAAGATGGTGTTGTGGATATGACAGAATATAAAATGATAGTGCATAATTATTAACTTGGTTTTTTGCTTAATATGTCACAAACACAATAGGAAAAACACATAGTTTGAATTTTCCCAAAGCATTAATACGGTTATATTTTCTATCTCTCTAGTGAGCTACCCAATGATTGGGTATGTACAGCCTACTAAGTAAAAAATAAGTCACATTATGAATTAGTCGTATAAATTATTTTCAATAATTTCATGTGTTAAAATAAGTGTAAGTCATGAAATTGACTCACATAGGTCTAGGTCAGCACTTTTATCCACTCAAAGATGCCCAAACTCAGTGAACTTTTTAATCATTAATTACAAATTTATTAATTTTGAAATAGTGAAAGTTCCTTCACATATTTAAATTTCTTTTTTTTCCTGAAATTTTATTTTGTAAATTTGTAAGTTTACTCTTTTATTTAAAGAAATATTCATTATCAGAAGCTGCCAAACAATATCTTTAAAAAGTTTTTACAATTAGATACTGCCTAGCAATGAGAATCAACTTAATAATAAAAAGTTGATTCTCTTTTGCTAGGCAGTATGTAATTGTAAAAACCTTTACTATTATCAGCACCCCAAAATGCCAATGACTGAAGAGGGGGCAAGTTTTCATCTCTCACCTATCTCAGCAACTTGTGGTTGGCAGATCAAAGACAATAAATATCCATACAGAAATACAGGTAGTCCTTGACTTGCAACAGTTCATTTAGTGACCATTTGAAATTACAACAGCACTGAAAAATTGACATGACCATTTTTCACAATTGCGACCATTGCAGCATCCCCAAGGTCATTATGATCAAAATTCAGAGACCTGGTAACTGGCTCATATTTATGACAGTTGCAGTGTCCCAGGGTAATGTAATCAATTTTTGCGAACTTCTGACAAGCAAAATCAATGAGGAAGCCAGATTCACTTAACAATTGTTACTAATTTAACAACTGCAGTGATTCACTTAACAGCTGTGGCAAGAAAGGCTGTAAAATGGAGCAAAACTCACTGAACAAATATCTCACTTAGCAACAGAAATTTTGGGCTCAACTGAGGTCGTAAATCGAGGACTACCTGTAATCCCTTTCAGATAATAGCATCCCTCTTAGAATCACAACTAATCCTATGCAATTCCAGCATTTTGTTTGCAGACATTTAAAAATGACACTAGTTCTTAATCCCGATTATAACTAGTTCCAATTCTCATTTTTTTAAAAATATTCTGAAAATATTAACATTTTGAAATAAAAGTGTTGAGACAGACCACTGGGTCATCTAATCCTAATTCCTGCTCAGTGCTAGAACTCAAATAAAGCATCCCAGACAGATGCTGTCTAGTATCCACCTGAACGCATCCAATGAAGGTGCACCTACCAACCTTTTGGATAGCTGGTTCCACTACTGAACTGTTCTTCCTGTTAAGAAATTATCTGCCTTCCTGCAACATAAATCAATTATTTCATATTCTGTACTCCTGGGCAAGAGAAACACAGTCTTGACTTTCTTTTATATAACATTCTTTCAAAGACTTACCGTAGGAGTGCTCTCACATTCTGCTCAGTCATTGTTACTCAAATTTAAACATGCTCAGCTCCAATCTCTCTTCATAAGACTTATCATTTAGCCTTGTAATTATCTCTCCTACCCTTCTTTCATCTATTCTAGCCTGATTCAATAAAATATGATGCCCAAAACAGAAATGGTTTAATATGTAACATGCAAATCTAACTGAAATACAATACAGAGGAACAATTACTTCTTCTGATTTGGAAGTTCTTTTTGATGCAAAGTCAAATTGTTTTGATCTTTTTTGCAGTCACCTCACACTGCTGGCTTATATTTACTTTGCAATCAACTATTATTCCAATAGTATTTTTCTCTCATATCATTACTAGTTCAGGTTACTTCTACTTTTCTACTTGCACATTTGCTTTGTTTCTTAAGTGAAGAATTATGCATGTGTCTCTTTTTAATTTTATTATGTTACTTTCAACTTTTTCTATAAGCTATCACAATAATTTTGAATTTTATTAGGTATAGAAATGAGTACTCTGAGTGCCAGGTACAAACAGAACAAGCGCAACATATTCTATACGGAAATATCCTTGAAAACCATGCAGAAATAACAATTAGTCCAGTATAAAGCAGTACAAATAATTTGGGTGCCCCAAGTCTGCCCATGTTACACTGCTGCTGCGCAAGCTGCACTGATTTCCAGTTTCTTTCTGGGTGCAATTCAAGGTATTAATTATCACTTTTAAAATTTGTGGGACTATCTCTTCCCTGAGGTTACCTTCCATTTTACCAGATCAAACAGTACGGCCCCCACCCTTGGTCCTTTCCTTTATATTGTTGTTTTATAACATTGTATGCCATTCAGTCTCTTGACAGTGAAATGGACAGCATATAAATTTAATAAATAAGTATTATCATCCAGCAAGAACTAGACAACGTGCCTGCTTAATAATTTTCCCTGCCCTTTGGAACTCCATTTCCCTTGAGATCTGGGTCTTCCGATAAACCCTCAAGGCCTGTTTTTTCATTAAAATACTAGGGAACTATATGGCTGAAGTCCAGAAAAATCATTGAGAGAAATGAAGGTTGTGTTGTTTTAAGGGCATTAGGAGTTTTAGGTTAGTTCTAGGCTTTTATTATTGTTTGTAAGCAGGGGTGGGATTCAAAAAATTTTAATAACCGGTTCTGTGGGCATGGCTTAGGTGGTAGGCGTGGCTTGGTGGTCATTTGACTGGGTGGACATGGCTCGGTGGTCATGTTATTGGCTGGGCATGGCCAACTCAATATCACTCACATCGAGGCACACATCTCCTCGCCTGGCCTCTCATGACTGTGGGGATGCTGCAACAGTCATAAGTATGAAAAATGGTCATAAGTCACTTTTTTCAGTGCCATTGTAACTTTGAATGGTCATGCCACACAAGCAAAGTACCAGCAAAGGATGAAAAAAAAAACTCCAGAGAAGTTCCTGAGACAGGAAGTCTAGTCCTGCCAAGAATATAATAAGGGTTAACGGAGAGGCAGTTTCTGTAAGCAACACCAGAATGTTTCCTTCCTGCCTTCCTTACAGGATTAGGCCAGTAATTTCTTCTAACAACTGGTTCTCCGAACTGCTTAGAATGCTAACAACCAGTTCTAGCGAACAAATGCGAACTGATAGAATCCCACTCCTGTTTGTAAGTTGCCCAAGATTATGCTGCATAAGAGCAGGGTTATATAATTTTAATAAATAAATTTTAAAATCACAATCCATAATATAAAATAAAAACAAATAAATGTGCAAACCATTTTCACCAAAAATCGATAAATAACATTCATTGATAGCCTTCTCATGGTACTATGGATATCACTGAACCAGAAGATTCACAACAAAAAAAAAACAATATGGCTATCTAATCTTAAATAAATACAGATATATGATAAAAGAAATACTGACCCTTACTAATGGGCATTAAGAGAAATGTTTTTGTGGTAAGAGATAATACTGGCACACTCTGCTTAAAACAATGAACAACAGCATGTATGTACACAGCAATTATGCCAAAATGACATACATGTGGGGATGTCGTCATGTAAAACCAACCCATGCACTTATATCCTGACGTCTGAATTGTCATTTATGTTTTTGCCATTTGTCTACCTCCATACAAATGTCCATAGGAAATAATTCTGCCCTGTAGAAGACTTTCAGAAAGGGGATGGATGAATCAATAGAGAGGGTTCAATTGATTCCTGCCCTGGACTAGGTGAGCCATAAAGACAATTTAAACTGATGCATTCTATAATTTTGTAATGTAAGATACAGCAGTTCTTACTATGACTTACAAGTTTATAAATACCTGCTGATACTGTTGGCCATGCATAGTACATAGCCTTAATCAATAGAGACCACATTTCTTTAAAAACAGTAGCACTAACTTCTCAGTAATCATGCATGGGATTGCTATGCTTATATTAAGGGATGGTCAGCCCCTCAGAATCCCAATTCTGAAATTCAATGAGAAAGTGGCCCATTTTGGACAGCATGATTTAGTTTTCTTCACAAACCAACATATTAGTGTGGAAATAAAAGATCTCTGAGAAGCAAACCACTCATATACCTTCCACTAACTTGCCATCACAAAACATACAAAATGCATGATTTTGAGATGCTTTAAAGGTGAGGACAAGAAGCAGTTTACCACCTACTTTCCATTATACCTTCCTTCAAAAATCAGATAAAAAAATACCAAGATTAAAAAACATTATCACTGGAAGACATCCTGTGACATGCCAATAAACAGAGTTGCAGGCCCTAGTCAAAAATGTACTGCGTTCATAAAATTGTATGCTTGATATTTTCAACAATTATCTCACTTTTTAAAATACTACTTCTTTCTCAAAGTCAGATATTGTACAATACTCTAAATCTTTACTTCTGCAGTTAGTGAAATATTTCATATTTGTTAGTATCCCAATGATCTTCTTAGGGGATTGCATCTTCCAATCTAGCCACCTCATGTGCTCTCCAAAAATTACAAATACTTAATTATTTTTAGAAATCTTTATATGAAAGCTATGCTTTATATGTATGTTCACTTTTGCTGCCTAAAGTCCTCGAATTACGACCACAATCAAAATTTCTGTTGCTGAGTAAGACAGTTGAGTTTTGCCCCATTTTGCGACATTTCTTGCCACAGTTATTAAGTGAATCACTGCAATTAAATTAGTAACAAAGCTGTTAAGTGAATATGGCTTCCCCATTGACTTTGCTTGTCAGAATGCTGCAAAAGGTGACCACATGATCTGTGACACTCCAACCATCATAAATATGAGTCAGTTGCCAAGTATCTGAATTTTGATCACAAGACCATGGGGATGTTGCAATGGTTGTGTGAACAATGATCACATCACTTTTGATTGCTGTTGTAATTTCAAATGGTCACTAAATGATTGGTTGTAAATTGAGGACTACCTGTATGTTTGTTTTATATTGATTACTTCAAATGCTTGAAAAGCGAATGCAGAGAGTTTAGAGGGTTATTGTCTGTGATCAGAGAGCAACTAGAAAGAATTACAATTTATAAGTATGCTGCCCAATTTTAAAAGCGACACAGTAAAAGGCAGGCAATTCTTTTTGTTCAATGGCCACTTCCTCTAGAAGTGATCTATTGAGGACAGCACATCAACAGTGGGTGAGGCCTAAGCAAGCAGTGAGCAGGGCCTAAGGCAAAAGTTGGGGTTATCTATTTCTAAAGCTCTTTTCTGTTTCTCGTGTCCAATTGTTTCTTTTTAATATTTTATTCTGATTTTCTCTGTACCCCCCCACTCCACCAATCTGCAAGTTAGGACAAGATGCTCTTTTTATTGCCACAGCATGGAATGATTGTTTGTAGTGAACTTTTGAATTTCAGTGAACTTTTGAATTTAGGCCAACATTGCCATACCTATCCATGCAGCCTGTTTTATGTTAATGAGTTTTATTATACATTGGTCATTGACCACAGTAAAAAAAAATCTTCTTCTAAAACAAGGCCTTTGTTAAATTAATCTGAGATCTCCATATGGCCTTAGTTTTGTTGGTTGTTCACCCTGCTCTACAGTGTCACTTTTTTTCATAAGGTTTATTATTTAAATGAAAGATGCAAGGGGAACTCATAGGTTTATAACAAGTACTAAAGGTCAGAGGGTGGATTAAAGTTCTCATGTGACATGGAAATTATCTTTGTATCACTGAAGTAATATTTCTAGCTCCCAATGCCAGGGATAAACTTTAATGCCAGTAAATTGTCTTCTGAAAGAGTTACTGAAGCAATTACTATCCATGATGGCCTTGCAAGTTGAATTAACAAAATGAGAAAACCAATATCTCAGCACAGTAGATAAATATTAGGTACAGCAAGTACTGCAAATAGAAAATGCACCCAGAAAATGGGTAAGGTCTATTTATGTATTTCAAACAATATAAATAAGTAGCTAGATAGGTTTACTGATCTAAAATAAAGACTGACCAAAGATTACTATACATATTAATGGAGTTAACCAGTTAGCCAACTGTGTGTTAGCAGCAGCTTAATAAACCTGGTTCAAACATATATATATATATAACTTTAGCTTTTCAAAGTTTAATTTCCCCAAAGAAACCAGAAAGAACCAAATGTAATATCATTCAATATATTAATACATGATATAAACCAAACAATTTCAGGTATTTTCTATACTACCTTCATTTGAACCAGGGCTTAGCATTTTCAGCTTCCTATCTAAGAACGTGTGCAAAAATGACAAAATTCATACATGTCTAAATGGAAGAAACTAGATAGATACTCCACCATGTATGGCCAGGATTCTGATTATTTTCAGACCTTTTAAGATGTTACTGACAAATACCAACAATTTTCTTTATCATATAAATGTATTTTGATCTGGAAATATCTACTTTGTCAAAAACAATGTAATATTTCTCATATTTAAAAGTTTATGTACTTCTCAGGAACTACTTATTTTAGAAACACACATAATACAACACAAACAAAAGGCAAAAGGCATTGAATTCACTGGAGTAAGCACTCTGGTCAAAGAGCTATCAAAATCCAAAAATCATGAATATGCAGTATTCATTCTTCCAGTATACCATATGTTGTTGAGTCAAAGTTCCTTTATATCCCCTGCTCACCAACATTTTAACTAAAATTAATCATTTCATAAAACAGTATAATTGCTACATCTTGTGGCAACACAGTTTAATGCAAGAAAGAAGGGGGGGAAATGGACAAACAATAAAAAAGACTTGTTTGCACATAACCTTCATACAGATATTCCCTGCAAACACCCACAACACCCTGCTCTCTCACTGTCGTTCTGCTAGGAGAGGGTGGGGGAAGGAAAAGAGGGAGGGAAGAAAGGGGGAAAAATCGTCTTAGATGCAATGGAGAAAAGGGGGAAAGTTGCAGTTATTCTGCGCCCCGGATTTTAACACATCTCCCTTCACTTCTGCGAGAAACCTACGACTGAAGAAAGTCTCTTCCCTGTACCAATAAGTGCGTCGATCTTTGTCTCTTTTCCACCATCCTGCACCTCCATGATGCCAGAACGATTCGACCCTTTTTTCATTTAAGCAACAGCCACGTTCATCACCATTATCACCATCAGCGGAGGGGGAGAGCCGCCTTTTTTTTATTTTAATTTGCAATAAGAAATAATCAACTACCGGGGGGAGAAGAGAAATTTGCAAAATTATTTCCCTTTTGTTAAAAAATAAAGAAAGAAAAGAAATCAATTTAAAAACAAAGAGGAGGAAGGCTATCTATTGAAGACCCTTATTTGTCAAGGAACTGTTGGAGGCATTAAAATCTACCCTCTTCCCAACAAGCACTGAAAAGTGAGAGGGTGGAAGGAATTAAGTCGACCCCGAGGGGTGGGGGTGGGGGCAGTCTGCAATAAATGGCTACATTAGGGCTGGAGTTTTCCTGAGGAGCCTGCCTGGGAGGGAGCGGGGGGGCAGAGTCTAGACCTTCCACCCTCGGATGCAGAAGGAAGACATTTCTCGCCTCTTCTCGCTGCCCTCATCGCGCACTCGGCCCCAAGCAAACCAGGCGCTGGCCTCAGGCGGCGGCGCCTGCCGAGGTTGCTGATGCTATTGACACCGCCGTGCCCCTCCCTCCCTAAGGGCCCATTCCCCACATCAGCCAGTCCGTCATCTTCTTCCTCCTCCTCAACCTCCCCTTCCCCGCCGCGGAAGCAGAGCCTCTGGAGCGCTTTCTCGCTTCCCTTCGCCTATTTACCTTCCTTGAGCGGCGTGTTGTTATGGAGCAGGGAGGCCGCCGCTGAGGCCGCCACGGCCGCTGCCGCCGCCGCTGCCGCTGTCGCCGCTGCCGCCGCCGCCGCCGCGGAGCAGCCCTGCAGGCTCGGTGGGGACGTGGAGAGCCGGGACCAAGATGGCGGCCCCTCCAAACTTCCACTGCTACTTTGGACACTCATCAAGCTACTTTCTTGGAGCCCGGCGGCAGCCGCCGGGGGCAGCAGCACTTGGGGAAGAGGCGGCGCGGCGGCGGAGACGCGACCAGCAACCCGGCCGCCACTGCCACCGCCGCCGCCGCGGTCATGGCCGGGAGTGGGACGGAGGAAACGGGGAGCGGGGATCCCCGGACGCGGGAACACGGCGGCGGGGCTGCGGGGGAGGCCGCCGCGCGTCCGGGCAGGAGCTCCCGTGCTGTCCGACAGGCGGCCGAGGAAACGCGGCGTCTTCGGCGTCGGAGTCTCAGGCCGGAGCAACCTGCCCACACCTCTGCACTGCGTCGCCTCGGAGCAGCCTCCAATGTGGAAGACGGAGGAAATCCTCTCTCCGCCTAACCTTCTCCCCTGCTAGGGAGCGGGCGGCAGGGAGGGGTCATGCGCAGAGAGGATCGCGGGCTGGCAAATGGTGAGGGAACGGCGACGCCGGCGTGCTGCTCTCGTTGCTGCTGCTGCTGCTGCTGCTGCTGTGCATCTCGGCGGTAGCGCTGGCGGCCCCTCCAGCTCGCCTGAGAGAAGGACGGCGCACGCAGTCGGCTGGGGCACCTGCTCCTCCCCCTGCTCCTCCATGCAAGCAGGCCGTCGCGCCGCCCTGCGACGCGCCCTCTTTGGCCTGGTGGTGAGCGGCTCGGCGGCTGAGACGGTCCCGCAGTGCCTGGCCTGGCTCGCCTCCCAGGCCGGCGCGCGTCGCACGCCCTCCGTTCAGCCGCCGCGCCCGCAGCCGAAGCCTCCTGCTTGCATGGAGGAGTCGGTCGCCCCTGTTGCCCGCGCGGCTCTCCCTGCGGGCAACTTCGGCAAGTCGTTTTCCATCAAATGTGGCCGCCCCACCCCCGCCAGGGTGTTCAAAGTTGTTGTCCGCATGGAGGAGAAAGTAGGTTCCAAGGGAAGAAGAAGAAGAAAAAGAACATAAATCATTTTTAAAAAAATAATAAATCACAAAAGCAGCGATGGGAAATCTGCCTTTCCAGAGATTGAATTGCTTGGCTGTTGGATGGGACTTGATGTCCACCAATTTCTGGAGGGCCGCAGATTAAAAATTGGGATTGTACGAATTAATAGACGATCGATCTGTGAGTGGAGCGGCTATGTTCACGAGCAATATACCTTTCAATGCCAAATGCTATGATCAATAAAAGCAGGTTGCCATTTTCTCTGCTTTCTGACCTCCTAAAAACCTGTATGACAACTGCTAGGAACAGCATGTTAAATTAGACTTTGGGTCTTATCCAATAGGACAACAATTAGGATGATCTTGACGCTAGAGATTTTTTTTAAAAAAACCAACAACAACTTGATCTCGATAGTTATCTAGATGTATGGATATTACTCAATCTTTCACCTGATAATTTAGAAATTGTAGGATGACTGAATAATCTGGCTGATTTTCAAAGGGCAGATATGATTCTCAATCACATTGTTCTGCAATAATTAACTTGGAATAACAGCCACTTTTGCATTTTCATGATTCAGATTTTTATTCACTTCTGTGCCTATATTGAAATGGGAAGATTTATTTATGTGCAAAAACTGATGACATTTTTCCTGTAGCTATTAAAACCACTGAATACAATAGAAAATGAAACAAAAGGAGTTGAGAATATTTCAGGGGGATTCTTTTGACAGAATCATAAAAAATCATTAAATGCTCATAATAACAGGAAAGATTTTGCTGAGTGACTTAAAATAGTAATTATTATCCCTGGTAAACATTACATTGCACTACATACGTAGGAAATAATAATAGGGACCACTATACAAAATATTCTTTCTCTAAAGCCTCAAATGGCAGATCTATCCAAAGAAGGAAAAGTAATGTAACATGGGTGCCTTCTGGTTCATGTAGAGGTAGTCCTTGACTTACAACCACAATTGAGTCCAAAATTTATGTTGCTAACTGAGAAATTTGTTAAGTGAGTTTTGCCCCATTTTACAACTTTTCTTGACACATTTTGTTAAGTGAATCACTGCAGTTGTTAAATTAATAACACTGTGGCTCATTGAACCAAGCTTTCCCATTGATTTTGCTTGTCAGAAGGTCACAAAAAGTGATCAAATGACCTCAGGACACAGCAATGATCATAAATACGAACCAGTTGTCAAGCATCCAAATTAAATCACATGACCATGGGGATGCTGCAAAGGTCATAAATGTGAAAAATTGTCATAAGTCACTTTTTTCAGTGCCGTTGTAACTTTGAACAGTCACTAAATAAACTGTTGTAAATTGAGAACTATCTGTATTCCCCAACACATTTTTCACAGGGTCTGCTCGCTAGGACAAGTTCAATTATACCTCATTTGGATATTTAAATATGAGATTAGATTCCATCCAATGTTACATGGGAGACTTATGTTCACAAATCTTCGAAATACAGTTACTCTCATTCCCTGTGCAATCTCAGTGTGCGCTCCAGATAAACTCCCGAGAGTCTCCTGAACGATATGTGTGTCTTCAGGGAAGAGAAGAAGAAAAAATAATTGCTCTACCAGTGAAATCCATTATACTGTTATAAAGAGAGTTAAATTGGATTTAAAAGCAGACCGCTAGGTCACAAAGATAGTTGGTTTATTTATGAGCCATGAAACTAGGGCTACCTGATTTGGGTTACAAAAATCTGGATGGCTACTTTCTTTGCAACCATCTAACCATCATCCAGGATTTTGCAGCCCAGAATAGTAGCAAACCAATCCCATTAATATTGCTGCCACATTTTAGATCAACTGCAGTTTTTGAACAGTCTTAGTAAAGACCTTCAAGTTTCTAGGTCCTATCATATCTCAAGACTTAAAATGGACATCTAACATCAAAAACATCATCAAAAAAGCACAACAAGCTCAAACTGCCCAAAGAGCTGTTGATTCAGTTCTACAGAGGAATTATTGAGTCTCACCTGCACCTCTATAACTGTCTGGTTTGGCTCTGCAACCAAACAAGACAGACACAGACTTCAACGGATAATTAGAACTGTAGAAAAAACAATTGCTACCAACCTGCCTTCCATTGAGGACCTGTATGCTGCACAAATCAAAAAGAGGGCTGTGAAAATATCTACAGACTCCTCACATCCTGGACATAAATTGTTTCAACTTCTACCCTCAAAATAACGCTATAGGGCACTGCACACCAAAACAACTAGACACAAGGACAGTTTTCCCCCGAATGCCATCATTCTGCTAAACAACTAATTCCCACAACACTGTCAACTTATTTACTAAGACTGTAGCAGTGGCTCAGTGGCTAAGATGCTGAGCTTGTCGATCAAAAAGGTCAGCAGTTCGGCAGTTCGAATCCCTCGCACCGTGTAACGGAGTGAGCTCCCATTAATTGTCCCAGCTTCTGCCAACCTAGCAGTTCAAAAGCATGTAAAAATGCAAACAGAAACATTGATAACAGGGTTCTGTGCGCCTTCGGTGTTTAATCATTCCGGTCACATGAACACGAAGACGTCTTCGGACTGCGCTGGCTCTTCAGCTTTGTAACGGAGATGAGCACCACCTCCTAGAGCCAGAAAGGACTAGCACGTATGTGCAAGGGGAACCTTTACCTTTATTACATTATTCTCATCCTTCCTAGTACCTATCTCTTCCCACTTATGACTATAACTATGTTGCTTGTATCTTTACAATTTATATAGTTTTATTTGTTTTCTGGTATGATTTGATTGCTTATTAGTAACCTATGACTATCACTAAGTATTGTATCTTATGATTCTTGATGAATGTATTTTATTTTTTCTTTATGTACATGAGAGCATATGCACCAAAGACAAATTCCTTGTGTCCCAATCACACTTGGCCAATAAAGAATTCTATTCTATTCTATAATATATAGCAATAATCTAGTCTAGATACTACTAGTGTAGAGAGGAGTAAAGTAAGAGAAGTCTCAACTGATGTACAAGCTCAGGTAGCAAACGTTACAGGCTACTGATGTTTTGAATATCCAAAGCAAAGCTTTGCCACTGTTATCACCTTGATAATAACAGCTGTTAAAACAAATTATAGGGCATGTAGTCTGTAAAATTATCTTGATTGTAAACCTGTAGATTCTACAACATGTTTGTGTTTTGTTGTCCACAATTTGCTTTTTGATCCTGCTACATATATTCATTTTCAGACAGATTTGCCTTCTTTTTGTACAACCAACATGAATGAGTGCCCATGCTCCCATACAAGTAGCCCAGTCTCCCATGTTGAGGTAGAAATATCCACTTTTCCAGATACTTGGATGACCTACTAAATGAATCCATTCTAAGGACTTCCACAACTTGCTAAACTGTTAACTCCTATTGATTTCCAATACCATCCTGTCTGCTACATTCAGAGCCTTCTATAAGGCCTATAACAAGGTCTTCCATTAAATCCTTATTGACAACATGGTAAAATGTGGGCAGAACAAAATTAGTTTTAGGTGGCTTTGGATCAACCTGCCAAAAGTTCTCAGATCAAATAGATTCTGTCCTTTTCATAAATGACAGTTGTGGGTATAGAGATGATGTTTATTAAATGTGAAGATTAACCAAAACTGGAAGAAAATATTTACTTGGAAAAGTTGACAAGGGAAAGAGTTACTTGGAAATTGACAATGTGAAGAATTCACTAATAGAATACATTCATTTGTCATAACAGGTTAAAAAACCCTGTCATGCTATGTCTAGAAATAAATAAATTTAATATGAAGAAAACTAGCATATCTTATTGCCGACAAGGTATTTCATGGAAATTTTCATGGAAAATATTTTCTTTAGTTCTAGATGCAACTTTAGGATTTGGATATATTCCTGAATATTAAAATAGGTCAAAGCCATGATCTTTAATACATCATTTATAAGACACTATTTTCTTGTGATATTCTTTGCTTTAAAATTTGCTCCAGAAGTATTTTATAGAAAAGTACAATATATGATGAGGTTCCAGCTGTGAGAATAAATATATTCGGGTAGAAGCTAAAGTAAAGAAGAATATGATCAGATGTTATGACAAACTCTAGAGAGGGCTTGAGCAGACATTGAAATTTAAAAAGCAGTAATGTACATTCAGAATGAAAAAGACTCACCTACTTGGGGGAAATAATACCTGGAAAATGGGATGCAAATTGATCTAGTGAGAATAAGAGTAATCTGGAACACATCACCCCCAGCAAGTGGATATATTGAAATCCTGCCAAAGCACATAATAACCCTAGAATTCTCATTTAAAGAAAGAAAGGAACAAAAAAAAATAAGGGGATTGATGCAAGGCCTTTACAAAGCTAAAAAAGTTATTTAAAACAACTGCCACTCCTAGGCATTTTGATTGCAATAGCAGATAGATCAAATTGTCCTTTGTCCTTTAAAAAATAGTTTTCGAATAACATTCATATATAAATGATTATTGGAAGTTTGTAACATGTACCAAAGCGTCACAAAGATGGAAACATAGAGAACTGAATTCACGCTCAGCCTATGGATGGAAAAAGTATTACACTTGTGTAATCAACTTTTTATATATTTAAATTTCAAAAAGGCCACAGCAAACCTTTGGTACCTATGGTTAGAAAATGCCTAGCTAGTATATATCTCAGATTTCACATAATGTTCTTCTCAGTTGCAATTGCAGGAGCTGAATTTTAATCCTGGTAAAGTTTGATGATTGTGGAACTTTACCCAGTACAATTGATCAAATTAATTGATTCTTACATATAATATCCATGACCAAACTACACAGTCATATTTGAAGTAGGTTTAAATCTGTTTAGAGTCACTCGTATAGCAATGTATTGTCTCTATGTTCTGTTTTATTATAAAGATTGGTAAAATCTTTAGTTAACAAATGGTAGGATGGGTGAGTTTCTATATGTTACATCCCAAATTGCTAATAGAAACCAGATGATTCAGGAGAGACATCAGGACTTTAAAAAAATACAAAAGGGAGACTCAGAAAGTTTAATACTGGCCAAACATGAGTACTGAATTTGAACATGTTCATTAATGTAAAATATGCTGAATAAATAAACCCTAAAACAAAAAAAAGAACAGTTAGTAGATGATGCAATACAATAACCATTGTATAGAATGATTGATTATATTTACTCTAGCAGAGAACAGTGTTTATTTCTTTTACTATATTAAGATCACCTATTAAGGTAGGACAGTGAGTTTACAATTACAGGTTACAATGGGACATTCAGGCATATTTTTCCCTAAACCTGGCATACCTTGCAAAATTTCTTTAGAGAAACTCTATAAATTAAGGATGTCACAGTGTTCCTCTTCACCTGACCCACTTGATTGGGAGGTTTACATGTTGTGATGATGTTTGTGTTCAAAGAGGACCTTGACATCTACTGGGTTATGGGCTGTCCACAGGTGGCTGGTCAGGCTGTACGGGCACGGAATGTTCTGCCACATGTTGGGCAGGCATGTGGCCACCATGTTGACAAAGAAGAAAGGGTTGATTGATGTATCCACTATCCCCACAGAAGTTAGATTTTCCTTCAAATAGACACTGAATAGCTATCATGTGTTTAAAGAATTAACTAGTTCTTCTTGCTTTGGAAATCACAACAATGTCCTAGAAAGGCTCCATAATAATGGGCAATAAAAGCATAATCTCTACTGCCATTGTGATTTTCGCCTCCCTGTAACCTCCCTAGTGGGGAGGGTGGAAAATGGACAGTAATGGATGGAAGTAGAAAGGATCCACAGTGTGACATGTTTTTATGTTCCAGAAAAAGAAAATATGATCAGATCAAAGGCAAGTGAAACAGAAAACAATGGTTTCCTAGGATTCCTTAGGATAGCTAGGAGGACTATAAAAGTGGCCAGCATTCAGAATCCAGGTATCTGGACTTATGATGCCTGTTTACAAAGGTGAGTGAGTTAATTGGGAGAGGAGTGGCTGGATCATTGTGCCATGGAGGAAAAAATCACTGTGCATGATATCTGTAGCCTAATAGGCTTATCGAAAACAGAGTCAAACTCTTTTTAATAATATTACAAAACATTATCACTTTGAAGGAATAACATTAGCTTTAATATATATACATATAAAGAGGGAGGGGTAGGGAGAGAATTCAGTTGCCATGACATAGCTCAAAAACTTTTTGAAATGTTGAAAAAAATCAGGGTAGACAGACAAAATCAGGTGAAACATAAATAATCCTTTGATAATTGTTCTGAAGTATTGTATTTTCATGCATTAAAAATTCATCTATATTTGAATTTTCACAGGCAATTCCTAGATTCAAAAAGCAGATGTGTTTCATTAAGATTGTTTCTTAAACCTACAAAGTACTAATTGAGAATGTTGCTTCTGTTGATATAACACAGGTATTTGTAATTTATTCCTGAGGAATTTGAGACCTGAAGAAGCAACAACAAACTGGATGAGAGGCCTAAAAAAGGGTGAAACTATTGTTAGAAACCAGTCTTGATTTGTTCCACAGAGATCAAACTCAATATGCAGGGTAGAATACCTAATTACTGAGTACTACTAATGTCTGTTTTAGTTTTTAAAAAGAAAAATATAAAAATAGAACCCTGTCCCTTTAAAACTTGAGCATATACACTATGTATTACAGTATGTATTAATGGGAATTGATTGAGACTAGTTTCAGAATCTAACTGATTCTTGAGAGGCTGTTTGAGAGTGAAATCAATTTTAGATACCACATGCAATGTAAACTTAGTAATAAATAAGGTTATTTCTTTTCAAAAACATAGTGCTGTTGCTTCTTACGAAACAGTACATCATACAAAAAACAAATTGAAAGTGGGAAGGAAGCACATTTTAACTAAGCATTAGGGGAAATGTATTAATATTGAGCACTGTTCAACAGTGGAACAGATTGCCTCTAGAAAGTGCAAAATTTTCCTTTACTTTTTAGATACTTAAGTAGTGATTAATTACCCAGCTGCCAGGGATCACTTTCTCCAACTGGGTTCATACATTTTGCTACTCCTATACCACATAAACCACATTATGGCTTTCATATGAATTCAGTTTCTTTCTCTTTTTCCCCATGGTGGTTTTTTTTAAAAAATTTTTACAAAAGCCTTCACATTAAGACATCCCCTTAGCAGGGGAATTACCTCTATATAGTTCTGATTATTAACCCTCAAGGGAATCTGCTAATATCTGCCAATGATTAACTCCTTGTGAGAAAATATCAACTGCTGGCGACTAACAATCAGTCTTCCAAACAGAACTATAACATTTTGCACATATTCTCAGAAATTAAGTTCTTTTACAACAAAGAGCTTTTCCTGAGCTTGCGGCAGGAACATCAAGGACAAGCCTCAAATGGCTTAATTGTTTTTATTGCAGTAACAAGAAGTCCCAATAATAAAGCAATTCAGCTACTGCCAAATCCAGCTCAGTATATATAAGAGTCTCAGGGTTTAAATGTCAGACTTTTCCCCCCCTGCTCTTGTGTGGTAATGCATTTCCTTCTTTCTTGACATGGAAGGCGCCTGCATTATGTTTTGAAATGAACTTATCTGGTCTTAGGCCAGGGGTGGGATACAACCGGTGTTACTACCGGTTCAGTGATTATGTTTTGCGCTCGCGTGTAAAACTACCTTAGGCTGTGCCTCCTGGACAGCTGAAAAGCGCTGCGCTTGGGTGTGCAGCATTTGAAAAGCCTCTTTTCCCCTGCTTTTTCAACCCCAGCTGTGCCGTGCAAAGCAGCAGAGGTTGAAAAAGCAGGAAATAAAGGACAGGTAAGAGCTCGGGCAGGCAGGTGGGCCAAACAACAGCAAACACAAAACTGGTTCAGTGTCTGCTGCTCTTCAGAGCTACCGGCTCTATAGAACCAGGCAGAACCGGTAGCATCCCACCCCTGTCTTAGGCTCTTCATTCCAGCTTTGTCAACTTAAGCCTCCACAATGTTGTTTCGTCTGCTAAAGTTGCACATTCAGGGTTTTAGTGCAGAAAGAAAGGAAAGGAAGGGAAGTAATTGTAAACTAGAGGGGCCACAACTTGACTAGCTGAGAGCAGAGGAAACCCATCCCAGCTTTCATGGAGGAGAACATGGATAGTAGAAAATTGCAAACGTGGAATTCTCCGAACTGTTGGACTCAACTCCTGATGACTTCATAAGCTTATCCAGCCAGCTTTCTTGAAAACAGTACAGAAGTAATTAGCCATTGCCTTCATCCAGGATATCTAACTTTCTGTTCTTGTTCAGGGTGTGGCATTTCCCGACAGTGTCCCTTTAACCAAACCTGAACGTATTTGGCTTCTGACTCCAGACATAGAAGTATGTTATGAATAGAAGTATATTATAAATTAATAGATTGATACAAGGGAGAGGAAAACATGCATATACATTTGTGTGATTATGTGTGGAATAATTCTTTGTGTGTGACTAGTATATTCAGAAGGAAGATTTAATTGCATATATGCAGATATTTTATAGGCAGGTCATTTTAATCAATAGTTTCTTTTTCTGATTCTCCCCTTTTTAAAACCAGCTTTTAGTCACTATTTACACACTTATTCAGCCACAGATTTATGGGGAGAGGGAGAAAAACCTAGAATTATTTGGGTTGGCTGGATTTTGCAATCTTAGGTTAACAAGATGGAGAAATTGAGCATTTTGTTTGTGTTTATATTTTTCTTCTTTTGAATCTCTAAGATTGCCTTTTTATGTAATTGTTCAGCAGAAATCTTTGAATGCAGTGTACTGCCTTTATAGAAACCTCCCTACTATTGGAATAAATAGGAAACCCAGCCTGAAATGTAGCCCCACCTATTACTGAATCAAAATATGCCCCTACTTTGTCACACAATTCAGAACTATCTTAACCTAAAACCTGATAGGAAGTACAATTGTTTCATATGTGGGTTAAATGGAAAGTAACACCTCCACATCCATAATTTGCTTAAATATAGAGATTGTAATAAATGAAACCTGGAGACCGTCCTTGAAATGAAGTTTTTGTTCCTTATATCTACTCCATCATCTCTCAACCTTTCGGGAAACTGATACCATAACCAATACCAGAACTCTACTTTATTGATACAAGCTATAATAAAAAAAATATTGAAGGCTGTTTTGTGGGCTGTTAAAATGCAGTAAAGAAATCCCTCAACTTTACAGTACAACAATTGCCGACAAATTTCAGCTCTTGAAGGTTTCGCTTCTGCTATCAGCATGCAAAGAACATCTTACCAAAACCTTCCAATATTGAACAACATCAATGATGTATAGGTAATTTTTGACTTATGACCAGTCACTTAGCAACTGAAGTTACAACAGACCTCCAAAAGCTACTTATGACCTGATTCCAATGGCCATTGCCACTCCATGCAGTCACATGACCCCATTTTGGACATTTGGCAAGCTGCCTTCATTTATGCCTGTTTGCAGTATCCTATGGTCACATAACTGCAATTTACAATGTTTTTGCAAAAACCAGAGTATTATTCCAGTTTTCAGCAAAAATGCCCCAACAAACAATGGGTTTGCTTAATGACTGCCACAAAAAATGGTTGTAAAAACAGATTGGTTGCATGATGACTTTGTAATCATCATGATTTAATGATCAGAATGGCAGGCTTTATTATGCTCCTAAGTTGAGGACTATAAGCCACTTTCCTGTGAAAAACCAAGCTTTATAACACTTTCCATTTAAGTGAGCCACCAATTCTCCTTAATTAATTTACCAACCTTTTTTTTATGTCAAACTCATTGGCTACTGTCACAAATTATCTACTTCATTCTTAATCATGTAATCAAGTCTTCCTGGTTCGCCATCTTTACATTTTTGGGCCCAGAAAAACATAGCATTCTTGTCATCATACTCATCCCCATAAACAATTTGCATTCGTGGATGAATTTCAGTTAGAGGAACCGCTTTGGTTATTTAATCGCAGTGTATCACTTAAGGTACACTAACTAGCACTCACTGCAAACCTCCATCTCACAAACAATAGCAACGCAATATTTTCTCATTGCCAATTGAAGTAAAATAACAGATGTAAAAGACTTATCAAAGGTTCTAGTGCATCAGTTGGCAATGTTTAACATCAAAAGCATTATTTTTCATTCAGCCCTTATAGATTATTGATCTGGTGTTTAATCTGTATGGATGCCAGAGGTAGTATTCAGCAGGTTCTGACCAGTTCTGGAGAACCAGTAGTGGAAATTTTGAGTAGTTCGGAATACCACCTCTGACTGGCCCCGCCCCCATCTATTCTCTGCCTCCTGAGTTCCAGCTGATCGGCTGGGTCTTATTTTGTTGCCCTGCACAGGAGAACAGAGCTGGAAAGCAGGTTAGTGGGGTGGGGAGAGAATAGGGATTTTACAGTATCTTTCCCCTGGAGTGACGTGGGAATGGAGATTTTACAGTATTCCCCTGCTACGCCCACCAAGCCATGCCCACCAAGCCAATCCCACAGAACTGGTAGTAAAAATTTTTGAATCCCACCACTGATGGATGCCCAAGAAGATTGAGATACATGTTACTTATAGCACAGGGATGCCAAACTCACGGACTCACGGCGGCATCACGTGATGTATCGGGACTTTTTTCCCCTTTGCTAAACTAGGCATGGGTGTGACACATCCGGCCCACAGGATGGGAGTGACAGCCCTGATATAGCAAATTGAAAGCAAGCAAGATGTTCTTTTCAGTATTTGATTTTCTTTAAAATGTGTTAATAAACTAATATCAGTCTTAAGCAATTAGTTACCTCCTCAAGTCTGTAAGATAGATTTTTAGCTTATCTTGTAAGCATCTTGTCATGCAACTTAGTGTAGGTACCGTGTACACTGAGTTATCATAGTGTACCAACCATTTAACATGCTGAGGATCTATTTGAATTGTTAATAATGCAATTTTGGACCACTATATTTTCCACACATACTAATTTTACAGACAAAAACATAGATACATAAGCAACAAATTAGGATATTTTTCAAAGGCATCCAAGTTTTTCAGCAATGATATCTTCCCATTTTTCATTTCAATCGATTATTGTATTATCAAAAAATTATAAGAGGGCCTTCCTCAATTCATAGGTAATTAAAAAAAAACCTCATATCTTGGTATAGGTAACTACCCTAATGAGAGCCAGTTTGGTGTAGTGATTAAAACACCAGATTAGAATTTAGGAGATGTTCTACTCCCATTTTAGGCACAAAGCCAGTTGGATGACTCTGAGCCAGGTACTCTCTCTCAGACCTAAGGAGTTGTAAACCCAATAATACTGCGGGGACTTGTCCAAGCAATTGCCAGGAGTCAAGGCTTACTTGAAGGCATCAAAAAACTCACCATCGCTCTATCTCTTATGCTCTTTGGTGGAAGTATGATTGATTTATAAGTCCAAATCATATTGATGGATCTTCTGTAGGCATTCATGCCTTATTTGTGTATTCAGTTGTTGCTATTATTTGTCATTCCATGTTACTTTTGAGCAATTTCCTCATACCAGATTAATCACTGTCTTCCAAAATTATTCAAAATTGTTACAAGTGAAAAGGTTTTCAGGAACAAACAAAAGCTTATCATCATAAGCATTGTTACCAAGATGTATACAAAGCTTTATGAAATAACATATCTGCAAAATTATATCTTATTTCATTGGTAAACTCATGGTAAAACACCAGATTACTCTTAATATGAAGGAGAAACAGTTATTTTAGAGGCGGTGGTTGTATTTTAACTGCTGCAGCTGTTAGTCCTAAATTGCAAGCCTTGAAGGAAGATAATAATGTCTTGAATTCTCCAGAGTTTGTGATCTGAGTTGGAATTAGATCTAATAGATTCACGCTAGCTGTGTTTTCATGACACGCTAACCCAAAAAGCTCAGTTAAAAAGTATGTATACTGTTATTTTACTACCATCTCATCATAAATTGCCATTGGTTCAGATTTTGATAAGGTAGTAAAGCTAAACTCACCATATTATCAAAATATGGAGCAACTACAGTTTTTGCTTTATGGGAACTAGAATTTGGAATCAAAGTTTATGGAACGTTTACATTCCAAAAAAAACGGAATAATAGTTGCTCTTCATTTTACTGAAGTAATAGCCCTAAAGCTCTGAATTACAATAGTTAAAATGATGGTGTGCATGTGTTTGTTAACTGGGCTGTGGGGCATATTTCATAATAAAATCCTATGGTATCTCTGGACAACTGAATAACTGGATAGAAGCATTCCTGTCAAACAGACAACAAATGGTCAAAATCGGGAGCGTTCTATCAAATCCAGTACCTGTCAATAGTGGTGTCCCCCAGGGCAGTGTTCTAGGACCAACTCTCTTCATACTCTACATAAATGACCTCTGTGATCATATTAAGAGCAATTGCGTTCTCTTCGCTGATGATGTAAAGCTGTTCAATACCACAGACAATACTGCTACCTTACAAAAAGATCTTGACTATGTATCTGAATGGTCAAACAAATGGCAACTTCAAATCTCAACAAATAAATGCTCTGTCTTACATATTGGCAAAAAAAATCAGAAAATAAAATACAAGCTGAATAGTCAAGATCTTGTTGATGACCCAAGCTCTGTAAAGGACCTTGGAATACTCACCTCTAATGATCTAAGTGCTAGAGCCCACTGCAACTACATAGCCAAAAAGGCATTAAGAGTTGTTAACCTAATCCTACGAAGTTTTTTCTCTGGTAATATCACACTACTAACCAGAGCATACAAAACATTTGCTAGACCAATACTCGAATACAGTTCATCAGTCTGGAACCCTCATTACGTATCTGATATTAGCACAATTGAGAAAGTCCAGAAATATTTCACAAGAAGAGTTCTCCACTCTTCTACTCGTTGTAGAATACCTTATGCCACCAGACTTGAAATTCTAAAACTAGAAAACCTTGAATTACGCCGTCTTCGGTCGGACTTAAGCATGGTATATAAAATCATACATTGCAATGTCCTACCTGTCAATGAATACTTCAGCTTCAACCATAACAACACAAGAGCACACAATAGATACAAACTCAAAGTAAACCGCACCAAACTTGATTGCAGGAAATACGACTTCAGCAATAGAGTGGTCAATGTCTGGAATACTCTACCCGACTCTATAGTCTCTTCCCCAAACCCCAAAAACTTTAACCTTAGACTGTCTACTATTGACCTCACCCCTTTCCTAAGAGGTCTGTAGGGGGCGTGCATAAGCGCACCATCGTGCCTACCGTCCCTGTCCTATTGTTTCTCTTATTCTTTTATTTTTCTTATATGTACCCATTTCATGTATTCACAACTATGTATACACTTATACTTATTATCTTGTAAACAATTGGCAAATCAAATAAAATAAATAAAAAATAAATAAATAATATATGCAAAGCCACTTTTAGGCCAATTTGTGAGTGAACAGGGTGAAACATTTTTGTTTTTGTTTTAAAAAGATACATTCACTTACATTCCCTCCCTTCCAGGAAATAAACCATAAACCTTCACAATTAATGGGTGTTATAAAAACTCTTTAATCTAATTCCTAAATAGACTTAAGCACAGGTTAAGGATTACAATTGCTAAAAAAGCTTTTTGCTGCTTTGGCTGAGTTGCACACCAAAGTTGTGAGTTTGTGTCCTCACCTGAAGACCTTTTAAACTAGAATTAAAACCTATTTTTATATGTGCATGTTTTAGCCCCTTCACGCTTCACCCCTCTAAATTTCAAAACCCTTTATTTTGGGAGAATAATTCTAACTGGAGGATAATATATAACAATTATAAAAAGATGAATAATAGAATTCTATAAAATAAAACATATGGAGCTATGCCTTATCTAAGTTTAGAAATGAATCCGCAGAAAATGAATCAGAAGAGATTTGTTTGAGGTGAACTGGAATCATTTAATTCCTAAACACGTCTTCTTTGAGTGTTGTGTTGCCTTGATTTAGAATGTAGTCTAAAGTTTACTCTTCTATATCAACAACAACAACAACAACAACAACAATACAAAGATGGTTTAATGTTCAGTCTAGGTCCCAATCCTTTTCCTTTTCTCCCAGATATCAAATGTTGAGTGAATTCATCAACTTAAATTGGCACTGTTTTTTTTACCTAGGCAATCCATTCCATGAATATTTCATAACATTTATTCTTATAACTCCCAAATAGCTGTGTTTTGGAATGTCAAGTGTTTTATTGTCTATAAAATATTGCTAAATGCTTTCCAAGTATTCCAACTAACAATTAAATTCTAATTCAACTTCCTTCCAAAATTGGGAAGCCTACAAAAAGGGAGCAATTTTGCATGCATGCTTAGATGGGCATACATATATATTATATATACATGTATGTATATGCACAACAGGCATTTGTCATGTTTTTGTACTTAACTGGATTCAAAGTCCAAATGACAGTAAAGGAGACATATTTAACTCAAAAGAAAAGATCTGTGTCCATAAACTACATTTTTTCCAGAGGGACAATAAAAATCTGCTTTTAATTATTTGTGTAATAGAAACTTTATATGAATAAGAATTCTGGTCAGCTTTGGAAATTGGCACAGTTAAATTCTACAAATGGCTTCAGCCCAACCTGATTTCTTTCTGCCAGCAGGAATAATCTAAAAACATCCTCAAATTTAAGCATCTATTTTTGGATTAATTTGCCTCTTGCTAGCTTTGAACTAAATTTGGTTCATTTTGTGATTTCACTCTTATTTCCCTTCCAGAAATCAGTTCTAGAGTTTTCCCCCCACTATAATTAAATTGTGGAATTGTTTATGTAGACACTGGAAATCACCTGATTCCGTATATTATTTGAGGAACTTTCCTGCCAAATTAAACAAAAAACAGTCAGCCAGACCCCTGAAAACTGCCCCAGTATCAATTCTGTGAATGCATTATGGACATGCAAGAATAGTCTGTCAGTATACCTGTTAGAATCAACTTATAGCAGATTCAGGGAAGCTTGTTGATAAATAGCAAAATCTTCCTAAAGTGCCAAAATATGATAGAACGCAAAAAATTATATCCAAAGGAAAAAATATATTACCACATATTGAAAGATATACTATTTGAAAAGAAAACAAAGAAATGTATAGGGTGAGCCACTGAGCATTGCAAAACTTCAGAAGACATCTGGTAGCAGCTTTTTCAACCAATATCCATATTCTACTAGAAGTCTAATTTCCATAAGATTTAATTTGGTAAAGAAATGCATCATAGGGCAACAATTTTTGAACCAAATTACCGCAGATGAGCTGGCTTACAGAATGTGTCCAAAATCCAGGATCCATAACTCCTGTGGAATTGAAAATTGGCAACCACTTTATGACCTAAAATTATCATAAAGCAGATTATGACCTAATACGAAATGTCATAATTTCCTCCTCTGTGTATGTGATATATACAGTCCAACATGGACTATTTTCAAGGCAGATGCATCTCTGAATCTATCTCAACTTTTCCAGGGAAGGCAGCACATCAAAAATTCTGTCATTGTTCCAGGCACTGAGGAAACTGGTAAGGAAATATCTCTGAAAGAATGACCAAACAGGTCATGAGTTGTCTAATGTGATTAAAAGGCATAAGCGTTTGTGAGCTGCAGCTTGGTTGTTTATTACAGATGCAGGGGACTTGTGAAAAGGATTACAAATGTCTTATCAATGTCTTTTAATACAATTTAATAATCCAAAAAAAGCGCTACCAGACTCCTGATGTCTTGCCATCATAGACTAACATAGGACTCCTCCCACAATAACTTATACATTGCCAAAGAAAAGGGGCATTGGTACTTACCTGACACGTCCTTTCTCTGTGAGCTGTGAAGAGCATCCATTGTTTGGGATGATGCTTCTGTCGCTCGTTTGATAGGCTGGGCTTTAATTGAGAGGACGCTCCTCCTCCTCCTCCGGACTCCTCCCTAGCGTCCCCAGTTTTGGCGAAGTCGAAGTGATGAAATATTTCTTCTCCTTCACCCTTTCTAATACTTGGCCAGAATAGCATCCCACCAGATGAATAAGGGTGGGGATGGATACTCTTCACAGCTCACAGAGAAAGGGCGTGTCAGGTAAGTACCAATGCCCCTTCTCCAGATGAGCTGTTCAGAGCATCCATTGTTTTGGACATACCAAAGCTTGGCGTGTCCTACGGGAGGGCTTCCGTCTGGTTCGGATTCCCCTTTTTCTTGGTCCCTATGGACCCTTTGTAACACTCTCCTGTCAAAGGCAGCCTCCGTAGAGGCGAAGACTTCATTCTAATAGTTTCTAAATAAAAGACGATGGTGAGGCCCATGTTGTCGCCTTGTAAATTTTCTCTATTGGCGCTTGTGGCCCATGTTGTCAACATCGCAGTGCTCCAGGTCGAATAAGCAGTGATGCCCCTGGATACAGGAAGAGATTGTGTCTCATAGGACTTGGGAATTGTGCTCTCAGCCACTTACTGGTGATTGAGGAAGGGGTCTTGCACCCAATGGTGGATGGTTGAAAAGAAACGAAGAGAACCTTTGTTTCCTAACACACATTGTACGGTTGAAATATATGCAGAAAACTCGCCTTACATCTAGATTGTGGCATTGTCGTGCCAGATTTTATGTCGGTTTCAGACAACTGTATGGGAGTATCAGTTCCTATGGTCTGTGGAAACCCAAATTTATCTATGGGTGAAAGATGGATCTGGACTAAGGACCACTTTGTCTGTGTGAAAAATACAGAGCTCCTGTCTAACTGACAAGGCTACTAGATCCAAGATGTAACTGGCCGATGTAATGGCAACCAAGAGAACCACCTTGTACATTAGGAATAGAGACGCATGGTCTACATGCGCTCAAAGGGAGTTTTCTTGAGTGCGGTAAGGACCTTGTTGAGGTCCCACGTGTGATATCAATGCACTACAGGAGGCCGTAAGATTGTAGCCCCGTGCAAGAAACTTGCATATGAGTGGGTGATGAGAGATGGACTGCAAGTCTCTCCTAGTGATGACCGATGCTAAGGCCTCCCCTTTGCCTGTTTATATGAACAAGATAATAATGAAATGTCATTTAAATAACCCTGCCATCTAACAGGTGTTCCCCTGAGATGGACAGCCAGAGCCATCAGAACCTTCGTAAGAACCTTGGGCAGATGACAACCCAAAGGACAGTGCAATGTATTCAAAACGTTGAGTATTATAACAAAAACTAAGAGTTTTGCTATGTGAGGATCTAATTGGAATGTGGGGATGGGCCTCCATTAAGTCAATGGAGGATAGAAAATCGCCCCTTCTGAAGCTCAGAAGTATGGAGTTCAGTATACTCATCTTAAGCCTCCTATGAACTATGGACCGATTAAGTCATTTTAAAACTAAAATTGCCCCTGTTGATCCAGTGCCACAGGTCGGTTGCCTGGATCTCCAATAAATGAACAATAGCTGTCTCCATCACGCTCCCTTTAACAGGATCCCCAGAGAGAGGGCAAGTAATGCAAAGGTTCCGGGGAGAGGATGGAAATTCTATAGCCAGGCCTAATCTTCTAATATCTCTAACCCAGGAAACAGAGGTAAAGGCATCCCATCTGTCCGTGAAAGGCTTGAGCCTTCCACCAATAGGGGCACAGTCGTGAGGCCTATGTTGTGCCTCAGAGACCTCTATTTCATGTTCCTCAAGAGATTCTTTTGCTCTGCTCTCCCCTTCAGTATCTATCTCCAGATCGGAAACTATCTGACTGTTGGTGATTCATGCGTCCAGACAGTCCCTGGAGTCTGGAGAGAAAAAGTCCCTGGTAGAGGGAACGAAGGAACCCTCCAAAAAGCTAGGAAGGACTATTTTGGGGTCTATGAAAAGAGGGGAACTTATTTTCTGCTTCTAGTCTCTATCAGAGATAGGTCGGGGCACCACCAACCAAATTATCTCCATATATTGGGGAGGAAGCAAGCTTCCATTAGTTGTGTGATATCTGCTCGCCAATGTCTGAGCCATAGCAGTAGGCGAGGAGTAACCTGAGATGCTCTGGCTCAAGCAGATAATTTAATAGAGTTTTGTGGCGTCCTTGTGTGCCCTGATATTGGAATTTGAGATAATCTCCCTCAGATGGCGGAGCAACCTGAGAGACGATCTAGTAAAAAAAAGGGGGATGCAGCCGACTCCGCTCTTATGGCCCTCACATCAGATCAACATGCCCTACATGGAGACAACTCGACCCTGTATAGCCTTTAACTTGAGAGCCTCTTCTGCTTCCATTGGAATTGCAGAGGAGGATGATAATTGCCATTATTGTTTTATCTACTATCGTGGTGATGAGAACTTTAGCAGAATCAGAAAACCAAATTAAAAATTTTCTGTCATATCCTGTATGAGGGATATACGCCACTGAAGAGACCCCTTGTTTCTGGACGAGGTCCAAGAACCTCTGTGGGACAGTTATGACCTCCTCTTACATTATTGGTTGGGAGATTAAATCGTCTGACCCCCCTTACAGTAATGATTGTTGGTCCAAGGGGAATGGAATATCAAGGCAGGCAGTAGTTTTGGGTTTTGTTTTGTTTTTTGTTTTTTGTTTTGTTTTTTTTTGAAACAACAGAGACTTGAAAAAAGTCTGAGGGCGAAACAGACCTGAAGGTCAGTGGTCTGGCTTAATGCCTTCAATGTCTGACATGCCCCCCTTCTTTAGGGGATCCGCCTCTGACAGATTTTGGTCACTGTCGTGAGTAGACCCTTCCTCAACCTGTTACATCAGGTTTCTAGTTCTCCCTCATCCTGTGCATCATGTGAATGTGTAACTGGATTATATAATACTCCCCTGAAGGAGGTACCTGCTGGTAATTAAGGTCCGTTCTGCATAGTAACTAAATCGTGTGAGAATCAAGGTCAGATTGTGGAGGCTGCCTCGCCATCAATTTCTACTGTATCCCAGCTGCAATGCCTCTTCAAGTTGCCATGCCCTTCCAGGCCTTCAATTTGTCAGGGATATCCTCAGGGAGGAGGAATTCTGGCATGGTCCCACAACTGTCTGTCAGGCAAGTAGCGCTGCTGAAGGCCTGGGTTGAACTGGTCCCTCTGAGGCTCTCCTGGATGGCATTGAGAGATCCAGGGATCGAGGCAAGGTGAAATATGGAACACTTCACAAATTTGTGTGTCATCCTTGCGCAAGGGTCATGCTAATCTTCTCTGTATCATTCCAATTTTAGTATATGTGCTGCTGAAGCGAGCACTCTGGAACTGGGGCCAGCCTGGCTGGGGAAGAGGACTGAGACTTCTGTTCAACCTCCCTCATACATTTTTTGTTTGTTTGTTTTTTAAGATATGCTTATCTAACACATTTTGGTGTCTTTTGGCATCCTTTGTTGCCTTAGAGGTCTCTCTAGGACGTTTTGACCTACTTTGAGTTGGTTTATTGTCCTCTGGGGGTATTTTTGGTTGCCCTTGAAGATTCTGACCTAAAGCCCACGAGGTGAGATATCTATATCTCTATATCTATATGTGTATGCGATATTAATGGACTGTTGAATGGTCCAGAGGCCTGATGTAAACAGAGGCAGGGAATCGTCTTGATATTTGCTCCCCCCCACTTTTTTTTGGTAAATTCAATTTGTTATTATGTTATTATTCATAATAATATTGATATCATTAATATTATGTTATGATTGATAATATTCTTGTTATAACTGTGCACAGCTACTAACATAAATTGTTGTGCTGTTACCAAACTCATAATTAGATGACTGAATATGGAATCAAATTGTGAAGCCAAATAGAGAACACCTTTCAGGACCTGTATTGCAATTGGGTGATCCTGCAGTCACTGGCCCTCAACAGCTTCCTCCCCAGGCGGACACAGCCCTTGGCGCTCGCTGTTACTGTGCTGCTAGATTCTGTGAGGGCTGCCAACTTAAAAAGGAAGCCCGATAGTCAACCTCAGAAAGAGATCCATAATCGGCATAAATGTCCCCTGGACCCTCACGGAGATCTTTGTGAGGGGAAGTGGCCTCTCAACAGATAATGCCATGGAATTCTTATAAACAAAATGATGCCGGCATTGTTTTAGTTATCAAGGTGTAGCATCCACCATCACCTCTTATTGTGAGCCAATGCAAATCTTACTAGAATTTGAGAATTTGAGCAGGAGAACTCTGAGTCCTCTGGCTCCACCCGATCAATAGCCTTTGCTTCTTCTATGTACCTTGCGGGAGTATATCTGAAACTACAGAATCTCCTGTGGAGAGATACCTGAGGGTAATGATGCTCTGTCCTACTTAGTGACCGGAGTTATAGGGAATTCCAATCAGAAGGAGCACTCTGTTGTTCAGAGCAGCATGCTGCACCCCCGCAGAGATACATTGGCGTATTGCTAATTCCATCCACAGTCTCATTTTTGCGGGGATCTTTTCCGGTAAGTCATCATCTTGACAGAATCTGGCTGCTGTTGGAGCAATGTGGCCAGAGAGTCACTTTGAGCCACTTGTACTGATCTAGATGGGCTACCTGATCTTGTGCAGCTGCACTGCGTCTGGATTACACAGACAGATCCAGGGGTGGTTGCAGAGGGGGATTGGAGCCAAAGTAGGCGTGGAGGAGATGAGGTTTGAGAATTATCTTCATCCTCCCACATGAACTTCTTCATGTGTTTTTCTAGTACCTTATGGCGCTTGTTAGCGTCTTTTTCTGCTGCTTAGGAGGTACACTTAGAATGCTTCAATTTGTTTTGAGAATTTGACATGGCTCTTGAGCTACTGCCGCTTGCCATTGTGACCGCTTATTAAATTTTACTGTTAATGAGGCTGAAATGTTGGGCAGTTGGCATGCCCAGAGGCCTGAACCAGCAATGGCCAGGGAACCCTAAAACAATGCTCCCCTGTTTTGTATAATCTTATGTAAGAATATTGAATTCTTATTCTTGTTCCTATTATTATTATCATTATTATTTTGTTATTAATATTATTATTTCTGAATTAGCCAAATTTGGAACACCTCATAGGCCTAGAAAGGAGGAATTGTTGAAATAAGATGTAGGCCGGTGACAGCTTCCTGCACAGGTGGACACGGGCCTTGGTGCTCGCTGTGGTGCTGCTGTTTAATTCTGTGAGGGCATAAGACAACAGTTTCCTCCTCAATGAATAAGGGTCCAAAATAGAATAATTATATCTATATCTATATATCTATATATCTATATATCTATATATCTATATATCTCTATATCTCTATCTCTATCTATCTATCTATCTATCTATCTATCTATCTATCTATCTATCTATCTATCTATCTATCCACACACACATATGTATTAGGGTGATTTCCCTCAGGTTCCAGGAAGGAGACCCCTGCTTGGGGAAAGAAAAGCCTCTCACAGTTCCAGAAATAAAATGCAGATCAATACCGCATGGTTAGTGAGACTGCAGTGGCGCCAGCCGTTATCTCTTTAGGTGCGTAATGAGTTAAATCGTCTCGGCAGCACTTCCACGCCTTGTGGGGAGTCGATACTGCAGAGTTTCCCCCTGAATAAAAAGGCACGATGGGGCAGATGGGCGCTGATGCCCCCACCCCAGACAGTGTTCCCAGGGGAGAGAAAAAAGCCTTGGACCCTTTTAAAATGGAGCCTCTCCTGTCGGGCGCGGGCGGCGGCAATTGTAGCGGCACGGCTTGAAAAGATCGTAATGTGAGTTGTTAGCCATGCGGCTGAGGCGTTATCACCTCCGATCGTCCTGGGGGTGAGAGATCCCTTGGTGAGCTCCCTTGGCTCGAGTTATATACCGTAGGGAGCTGCTTGACTCATTGAAACTAAAAGCCTTAAAGGAGTTGGTTAGAGTTTAAAAGCAAACCCTTTTGTTGTCTCCTTTTGAAGCCTTTGCTGTTCTGGCCAAGGGAAAGGAAATTAAGCTGCCTATATCCATGAAGGCTGAGCAAAAACTGGGGACGCTAGGGAGGAGTCCCGTGGAGGAGGAGGAGCGTCCTCTCAATTAAAGCCCAGCCTATCAAATGAGCGACAGAAGCATCATCTCAAACAATGGATGCTCTGAACAGCTCATCTGGAGAAGGAAATGCATCTGTAAAAAAGAATGAGGAATAGGCTTGCTTGGATGTGTTTGTATATATTCATTTATACAGATGTCCCTAGATAAACATTTAACAATAATGAGTACAATTTTAAAAAACAAATATAATACACCCATCTAAGTTGGGTAAGAGGATGACCTGTGGGTTTGTTTAATTAGCTACCTAGGTTATATTGTTTGATAGAAATTTCAGGAAGGTAGATTTTCCTCCTAATAGTACTTTATTGTAAAATCCCATTTGTCCCAGATAATCCTTCAAATATAGGATGTCTTCAAGCACAGCACTATTTTCTGATAGGCATTCAAATGAAAGACCATTTCTAGTAAAATGGGACATATTGCCACCACAGTCAGAGCAATGCACGGCAGGCAAGGATGTATATTTCATAACTGAACAGTTTTTTATATCTGTTAAAACATGCATTTGTTTTCTTTTTTTCTTTGTGACCAGTTTTTTATATCTGTTAAAACATGCATTTGTTTTCTTTTTTTCTTTGTGACCTTTTTCCTTTTTAAAATTCTCTATAGGAAAACAAAAATTAAAATCATGTTTAAAAGGTAGAATAATATATACCGGTAAAACAAGTCTTCACAACCAAATTATTTTAGAATTTTAGGCAGACAATGTAAAATATTAACTGGGATTATAATTAGATCCATTTAAGAGAATATTTGAAATCTAGTAAGCTGTGATCATTGGTTTTTTTTTTCAACATCTTTGGAGGAAAAATAGGCTGGCTTTCATTTTCCATAATTCTTTGACTTAGAAAAAAAAAGAAATACACTGGGAGAATTCTTTTTTCCTCTTAATTTTAAGATGAATAGATTTAGAATTTAGAACATAAGATATTCATGTTTCAGTGTTGGAAGGGAAAAAATGTCACTGAGATTCTGTTTACCTAGGAAAAAGCTTAATTAGAGTCATTTCTCTTAGTAAGCATATAAAGAATTGCACTGTGAAGAACTCATATTCAAATTTACTTAGAGAAGTCATTTCTAAAAATAAGATATTTTTAAAATAAAATATCTTCCTGGGTAAACCAGATAGGAGACATGACTAGATGAACAAAATTTATTTCATTAAGTTTACATTAACAGAATCTTGCAAATCTGAAGGTACAAACTTCCTCCCGCCACCACTTTTAATGGGCAGATCAATTAGGGTGGGTCCTTCCTAAATTTCTTTCTCTGAAAGTGACTGAGGGCCCCGCCCTGTCTCATCTTGATTGTTCCCTAGGCAGCATTGTTTTTCCTCATCCCCCAAGGTCTTCTACACATTCCATTACACTTTTACTGTGAGGAATCAAATTAAAGGCATATCCAAACAGGCATTCTGTTTCTATAAAACCAACCAAATGCATATGTGAGTAGTAACTATGTATACTCCGACAATCACACAAATCAAATAAATTATTTGCATACCCCTTCATAGTGCCGACATCGAGTAAACTTGGATAGTTTTATATTCCCTACAAAATAATTTAACAAAGTTTTCATACATAACAGTTTCAACAAGTCAAGAAGATAAAATGGTAGGATTGAAACATCTCAGAACTACCGTATTTGCCGGCGTATAAGACGACTTTTTTGCCCTGAAAAAGATGCCTCCAATTGGGGGGGTCGTCTTATATGCCGGGTCGTCTTATACGCCGGCAAATAGTAATTGGGAAGCACTGCGGCTGCCCGCGGCTGAGGCACTTTTGCGCACCGTGGAAACAAATCCCGTGAAGCCGAAAGGAGCAGCCAGCCTTCTCCCAGCTCCCAAGGAAGCAGGCTCGCACCGCCCGAGCTCCGCTGAGGTATCCGGCTGGGGCTGTCAGGAGTTGTTACCGCTGGCGCGGCTCCGCACGGCTCCAGTCCCGCGTTGCCTCAGGAAGGGAAAGGCAAAACCAGGAGCCGCTGCTGCCATTGCAAAGCGCCGCCGTGGCTCTTCCTTTTTGCCTTTCCCTTCCCGAGGCAACGCTGGACTGGAGCCGCGCGGAGCCGCGCCAGCGGTAACAACTCCTGACAGCCCCAGCCGGATACCTCAGCGGAGCCCGGGCGGTGTGAGCCTCGCTTCCTTGGAAGCTGGGAGAAGGCTGGCTGCTCCTTTCAGCTTCACAGGATTCGTTTCCACGGTAGACAAAAGTGCCTCAAAAAAAAAAAAAGTGCAAAAGTGGAAGGCGTGCGGAAGAGGGGGCGAGTATATAACAAACTATATTTTGAGTGGAAATGTTGGGGGGTCGTCTTATACGCCGGGTCGTCTTATACGCCGGCATATACGGTATAATGCAAATCTTACAATAATGTAATTAGTCCAGAAGAGATTGAGTTTTTTTTAACCTTTAACCTTTAAAGTCTTTCGAGTCCTATACGGTTATTTGAAGGCATCTTTTACCGTATCTACCTGACTATATAGTATAGTAATTGAAAGGGACAAGTATTTCATATTCCATTAAGGGCGTTTCCTGCAATAGCCTCACCCCTGTGGAATTAATTGCCATCTGGGGCCCATTAAGTTTCACTCCTTATAGAAAAGACGAATATAAGAAATCTGGATAGAAATGAATGGATGAAAGTATGAATACATATGCTTCTCTTGACTTGTTTTTATATTAACAATTCTGCTGTATAATTATGCTAGTGTTCTTTCATCAGACATTCGTTTTTCATTATTTATCAGGAAATCACTAAGGAAAACTAAGGCTGTAGGTTAAATTAAAGAATTCAAAAAATATCCTGCAAAAAAGCAATGGCAAGCCATTTCCTTATAGTTAAGCTACCAAAACAAGGCTCCCAAAACCTGGGGGAAGAAAACACTAGACTGAAGCAAAGAGGTATAAAATTCTCTTTACTACTATTGACTGGGTCTTCAAATGTTTATAGCCCAAAGCTGGAGATTTTTGTATTAATGCCAAGAAACCTAACAATGATGTGTCCATTCAGTCACCATCAAACAATCAAGCTTGTTTGAAAGAAGATTTGACTTTGATGTTAATTATTACTTATTTAGTAAGATATTGGACTGCCAACATGTTGTGGCCTCTTGGCCACCAGCCTTCCAGCAGCCAAATCAGATGAGGAAGCAGTGTGAGAGTCAGCATTGAGGCAACCTGAGCACTCCAAAGGGGAAGAAGGAATATAGCTGTCAGAGATTAAGACAGAGGTGGAGCCTGGGCCATTCATCAGCCCTCAGATGGAGAGTCAACAGCCCCCAGGTCTGGAGGTGGCTGATGAGGAAGAGGAGGAACAGCTGGGTCCAGTGTCTGATGTGCAGAAGTGCAGAAGTGCAGAAGAGAGGAGAGCAGTGGAAATCTATGGGCCGGTCCTTGGGACGGAAAAGCCATAGCTGCCAGCAAAGCCCCACCCTAATTCTGGGGATAAAGGGCAGGGGGTGGAGATGAATAGGTGTGGCAGACAACTATTCATCTCCCTGCTGGACAGACTTGTTAGCCTGCTGAGAGAGAGAGAGAGAAAGTTTTTTCCAGGGCTGCTGGCGCTCCTAATAAAGGAATCATTGATTTAACTACAGAGGGTTTGTCGTGTTTGGGAGCTGGGTCAGAACACATGTAAACAATTGTTAAAAATTGCTACTGTATTATGGGATTGTAGGTTTAATGATGGTTTGAAAACTTGGTTAGAGATTTGTGTAACCTTCCACAATTCTGTGCAGTTTTCCAAGTATAACATTTATACTAGATTTTGGCCTGTTGAGGTGTTATACAGTCATGAGGTTAGACATTCTGGGGAGACTGAAAAAAATTGATGGCTCTGATTTGATCCCACTTGGTTAAGATTCAGAAGAAATACCAAAGACATACTTCTATATTGGTAGTCCTTAAAAACTTTTGTTTAGTGACCATTCCAAGTTACAATGGCAGTGAAAAAAGTGACTTATGACCAGTTTTCACACTTAGGACCATTGTGGCTTCCCCATGGTCATGTGATCAACATTGGGGCGCTTGGCAACTGGCATGTATGTATGCCAGCTGCAGTGTCCTGGGGTCATGTGATTACCATTTGTAACCATCTGACAAGCGAAGTCAGTAGGGAAAGTCAGATTTGTTTTAACAACCGCATTATTCACCTAATAACTGCAGCGAGTTACTTAACAATGGTGGCAAAAATAGTTTTTCTTAACAAATTTTGGGCTCAATTCTAAGTCGTAAGTCAAGGACTACCTGTAATAACATTTTAGATAAGAACCAAAGGCAATAAAAATGAAGCAAACAAGACAGTTTATTGACCACGGCCTATGTATACTGATTCTTACCTCCACAGTGATTCAAATCCGCAGTCATTTTTTGCAGGCCCCACCCCCACACACACACTGGTTGTGTCTGCAGGAGTGTGTATTTAAAAAACACCAAGTTGGCATGTGTGGCATTGTGATGGAAGATCTGTTTGTACATGCACTGAACGCTTGTAAAAAAGGGGTGGGGCTTCTATCACAATGCTGTCATCACCATTTTGCGCTTTTTTTAAAAATTCCGTTGCTCCCCCTGAATTTATGGACTCATTCATTACACGGTGCTTAGTGGTTTTGAAACTGAGCAGTTGTCCAGTGTTTACATAACTACTAATTCTGACCTGAGATTTTATTTTTTATGTATTTATTTTATTTTGTCAAGTGATCATTAGATAACAGGTATAAGTATAAATATGGTTATGATGAATACATGAAATGGATACAAATAAGAAAAAAAAGAAACAATATTTGTTGGCTCTCAGCCTGTTTCTCATACCAGCCATTTTTCTTGTGTAAAAACTGGATCCAATATTTACCACCAATACAAAGTACTGCCAGCAAGAAAAGTGGGGTTATTTTGCACCTTCAAAGTCTTAATATTGCTACTCTTTCCAGCTTGTTTACTCCTACTTTGAATCAAAAGCTTTTCCTCCAGACTTTTTTCCATGTGGGTGCTATTATTCACCTTCCTATCTAGAATTCTTTAGTGATATATTGAACTTTGGGTGTTAACTCCAAAGACAGTATGTAAACACCAGCCTTTATCATTGTCCTGTTGAGCAGCATAATTTAAAGGGCGGGTTTCCATTAGCACGTACAGAATTGAGACTCTGTTAAAACATAGATATTCCATATGGTGCCTGCCTTCGACTGAGTGCAAAAATCTATAAAGAAATATTGATGGCATTTACCGTTATTTCTTGTTGATGGTGTAGGTACTTCCAGTTATTTTTGGCATCCCAGAGTGGCAATTAAATCTCCAGTTATTGTTGTGTACATGAGGAAGCAAATATGCTGCCTTAAGGGAATAATAATAAGAGGATTGATAATAAGCACTCCTTGTTCACATAAACACCCTTGTCAGGAGTTAATAACACCTGACATATAATAACAGTATTATATAATTTTTAAAAAGCCCAAGAAAGAGAAAACTTGTATATAAAAGGTTGTAAAAACAATTCAGAAATAAAGTAAAAATTGAGAAACATTCTGGTTGTTTTCACACGTCATACAAGTGACAAGTTAAATAATCAAATTACATATTCTTGCATAAAACACTAAATTTAATTAAAGATCACAGTCAATCTTAGCTGATTTCTTAGATTTATATACTTGAATAATGTTATCTACTTGCCAAAGTTACCTATTAAATCATGTATACATGCTCGGTATAGTTAAAATTCTCTTTCTCACTCTCTCGTTTTCTGTTTCTCTCGCTCTCTGTTTCTTTCTCGCTGCCTCCCTGTCTTTCTTCCTCTGTGTGTGTTGTGTCAAAAAGCTCCTTGGAAAATGTATCTTTAGCATGTATTATACCAGTCACATGATATAGATATTACTTTTTCCCTTTTTGCTGTGAAACTGGGAGGAAAGGAAAATGGTAATAGAAATAAGAATGAAGAAAATAAGAAAATAAAGGGACCTGCGCATTCATCACAATTCTAGGTTTCCATTTTAAAAGCAAAAAGAACAACCTGTAATTTGAGACATGTTTATAAAAACACTTTTAGCGTGGTTCTGACAGTCACAGTAGCCCTTCCCAACATATTTTTCTATGTGGACCAGTACATGGTCATCAAAAATATCTGAGAACAAATGAATAAGCAAGAGTTGGTAGTGTAGTTCTTGTGGGGCACCATGGCATATGGAATTCCCCAAGAGTTGGAATTCTTTTATAAACCTTTGCAGGAACCTGAGCAACACCACCAAAAATCTTTCTCAGGATTTGACAACATCATGAGATTTTGCTACTTCAAACACAAGCTAGTTCCAGTAAAAAAGAATATTTGTTGCTCAGGGTTGAAATGAGGGGTCCTTGGTGCTCTCTGAGGTTTATTGTTTTCTTACAGACGTTTCATTACCAGGACATGTATGTTAGTCAAGCACTGATGATGTTACCTAGTTTGGGAAATAAAACATCTGCAAGAAAACAACCAAACTCAGAGAGCACCAAGGACCCCTCAAAAGCTAGCTCTTTTTTCAAATTTTCACTTGTACCAACAACTACTCGGAGTACCTGTCACGAGAGCAAAAACTGGGACATACTGATCAGTAAAAGAGCAAAATCTGTTCATTGTCTCTATAATACAAGTACATGTATGATTTCCTTTCTGAATGAGTGGTAAATGCAACACTGTATTTTGCAAATTTGGATGAATTCATTCTGATTATCTCATTGATTGACAATTTATTAAAATCTGAGATTTTCAGAATCCCTTAATGTAACATGTAGATTATATTCCTGTACAGGAATAGAGAGCAACAAGAAGAAACTGGATTAAAGGAAATCATCTTTGACTTGTAATGAGAAGTATTTATATATATGGAACTGTGGTTTTAAATGGTTTAAGGATATAAATGCAACTCCAGTAAATTGGACAGTGTTGTGTGCATCTATTAAGCCCCAACTCTACCACTACTCCTATTATCTTGCTGGAGAAAATAATGAATTATTCCTCCTTTGCGTCTAGAAAAAATAGGCTCCCGCTTTCTACCGCAAGAGCAAAAGGCCAAATGTAGGTCCATTTATGGGAAAGAGAGGGCCGCACTTGATGTCCTGTGGGGCAGTCGTTCCCCATCTGTAGCTGAAGGCGATTAAGTTATTGTGGACTTCTATACAGCTTTCATTACATAAAATAAATCAAAGGTCTTGAAAAATCCTGGCCTTTGATCCTTCTTAATCGTGGGGTAGATGAGGTAGTAGGTGACTGTATACAGTTCTGCATTCCCAGAAGGAAATAAAGTAATGGACTAGATCTTTTTAGTGAGTAGATGGCACTTGTGGCCAGTGGGGTCTTTGCTCAGATCCATCTGGTGTGCCAGTTGCACCTATTCCTAGAGCAAGGGTGTTAAACGTGCGGTGTCATGTGACGTATTGAGACTTTTTTCTCCTTTGCTAAACCAGGTGGGAGTGGGGCAGGGGTGGGTTTCTGCCGGTTCTGTCCACCTCTGTAGAATCGGTAGCTCTGAAGAACAGCAGACATAGAACCGGTTCTATGTCTGCTGATGTTTTTGCCGACCCGCCCACCCAGGCTCTTACCTGACCTTTATTTCCTGATTTTTTCAACTTCAGCTGCCGTGCGAGGCACAGCTGCAGTTAAAAAAGCAGGAAAAAAGGGCTTTTTCAAAGGCTGCTTCTCTGCACACAGCATGCTGATGACGATTTACAAGCACGCGCCGGCAGCGTGCAGGGAAGCACATTGTAGATCACCGAACCTTGTAAATTACCGAACTGGTAGTTAACCCTGTCGGATCCCACCCCTGGAGTGGAGCCAGCATGTGACACATCCAGCCCGTGGGCTGCAAGTTTCACACCCCTGTCCTAGAGTAAGAGGTCCTTCAGTCAGTCATTCATGCTTTAATGACCTCACAAATGGATTTCACGGATGGACTGCTGCAATGCACTCTACATGGGCACTGCCTTGGATACCACTACAGCAAGCAATGATAGGCATACTGTGTGGCATTATTCCTTTTTAAGCTTCTTGACAGCCCTGTTCTAGATGCAATTCAAGGTGTTGATTGTCACCTATAAATCCTTCATGGTATAGGGCCTAGGTATGAAAGACCATTTTCTGTGCCCTCCCTCACAAATTGTACTGCAGGACCCTTTTAATTGAACAGTATAATCTGTCAGGACCTAAGAAGTACATCTTCTCTGTCATGGTGCCTGCTTTGTGGAACATCATTCCCCAGAGAGCCATGCAATTTCCACCCTACAGTTGTTTTACAAATCTTTGAAAACCTGGTTTTGGTCCCAGGAATTATTGTTGAGCCTCCGTTAGTTTTCTTTTGATGTGTTGGATTGCCTGTTCCAGACATACTTATTTTTTTCCTCTTGTTCTTTTCCTTCCTACTTTTGTGAGGTAAGCCATTCAGTCACTGAGCGTTAACTGGCCTCTATAACCAATAATTCCTTCCTTTCTCATTCAATCCAATTTATTAAATCACCAACCAATAAGGTCTCTCAAAGGTTTTCAACAGAATGTAAAATCAAAATAACAGATTTTAGAAATGCTGTAAAATTAAAACTGTTTAATGAATATTGCCTCAGACACTCATTTAAAGAGGTGGGATAATAGGATTCTAACCTCTGATATTTTCCTAGATCTTCCCTCTTTTTTCTTTTATTTTTCTTATCCCTAAAAAATCCATTTGGGAGAGAAACACAGAAGGCCCCAGCCTCACACATGACTGAACAGCTAGCCTGTCTGTCTTTTCATAAGCTGCCCTAAAGGTTGGGATGGGATGTCCTACTTTATGCCAGAATTAGAGCAGGATCTGACTCCGGTCTGCTTCTAGAAGTGGAAGGGAACAGGACACTAGCTCAACCTTTGTCAAAGAATCCCCAGAAAGTCTGAAAGAATAGCTGCACAATGATAATATGAGGAGTTGACCCCTTGAAAACACCCAGCATCACATAGTTAGGTGGCATTGAACTCGGCCGTCACAGAATTGCAGGAGAATCTAGTGACAAATATTCCCCGTGTCTGCTTTGTTGTCGTTGAGGAACAATAAAGCTCCTGGCTGGTTTGTCCTTCAAGTCTTTTGTGACAGTTGCTGTCAGAGGTCTCAATTAAACAAGATCGCTTTACCTACACAAGCCAATTTCATTTAGCTGCAGAATGTAAAGGTTAACTATATTCTTAAGCACCATATTCAGACCACTTCTTAGATAGAGAAGAAATCTATTAATACATATTGTATCGAATGTTGAATCCGCCTGGAATCCCAGCTAAGGGTAAGATGGTCATTACAGCTACAAGCGAATGACTAAGGAAATGTGTCGCATTCAGTTCAGAGTCCTGCACGACTACCCTATTATGCTGCATTGAAATGTATTACATGCCAACTAGTTTCCAAGGGTTACTCTTTCATTTGGGGAAAGGACTGCAGAGGTTCAATCCGTACAGCAATCGCCAACATCTTAAAATGGATTCAGTAAACCCAATTAAACCAAAAGGACCACTCTCTCTAAATGCAAATTATTCAGGCTTTATTTGAGCTCTTTTAAAATTAGTTCTAGAATCCCTTTCTCACTGATTAATGGGAATATAGAAAAAGTGCAGAATTTGTGTTTCTAGGGAGGGGAGGGGGAGGAGGGTGTTAGATCATCCTGCTGTTGCTACATTATACCAGACTTTTATCAGCTGCAGTTTTATAAGCTGTGATGGGCCTTTTTTGCAAGATCATTTCTCGGCAAAGGAAGAAAAAGGAAAAGAAGGATAGCTTAAAATACTACTGCATTACCACACACACACACACACACACACACACATATTATATGGTATACACATACATACATACATACATACATACATACATACACACACACACACACACACGTATGTAATGCTATGTAATGCTATGTAATGCTACATACGTGTGTGTGTGTGCATGTATGTATGTATGTGTATACCATATAATGTGTGTGTGTGTGTGTGTGTGTGTGTGTGTGTGTGTGTGTGTATCCATCCTGCCTTCATTATTTTTTATAAACAACTCAAGGCTGTGAACATATCTAGTATTACTTCTTTTCCTAACAACTACAATCTGTGAAGTAGGTTGGGTTGAGAGTGGGTGGGGCTGGCTTCAAAGTAACTAAAGGAGGACTAGAACTCAGGTTGCTTGGTTTCTAGTCTGGGTGTCTTAACCACGAGCCCAAACTGGCTTTTCAATGGATGCTCCTGCCCATACGGATCTATTTCACACATGACATTAAACCATAATAAGTTTTCTTTGGTTTTAGATAAGCATATTATATTGTCCCAGTCTTTATGGTTTATAACTCTTGGTTTAAGGCTTACCATGGTGTAATATTCCAGCCAGCGGTGTTTTTTAAGTGAACTGATTACCCAAACTATAGATTAGTGTGATATATGCATCCAACAGTAATTTTATTCTGCATACTGTAGTTGGATTTGCACATTATCCTAAGCCACATGTTGAAATTATACCATATTTCACTGTTGAAAGCACAATAATCTGATACATGTGGAAGATATAGTCCATTAATTACAAACTGTAATGACTGGGATAACACAACATACCAAGCGAAGTCAAACAAGCCATCTTATGACTTTACGGTTAATAGGCTTCAATCTCACAATCCGTTAAGACTGTCTGACCTCATAATAGGGATATATCAGGATGAGATCATTCCCTTTTGTTCTTTTATTACTTAAGCTCTAGATGATGATAATTAGTGAATTGGATTTTTTGAAAAATATATGTTGAAATTGAGGTTGAGTTATACAGTGAAGAATCAGCTAACACTGCCCACCTCAACTCTTTCTTCCAGTTGGGAATCCTGTATTGATGTTTTGTATTTTTAATGGTTAGGAAAGTATCTCGATCAACCCAGTGATTCCTTTTCATTAATCCCTATAGTTGTCAAACCACACAGTTGTCAGAAATGTTTGATAAAGCAAGCAGTATATCAATTGATTAAATGAATAGGATGAAATGCTGGGAAGGAATCCTTAAGAAGCTTGCTGCTAGAAAGGGACTAATCAGAAGATCCTCCTTCTCAGATGCCCATCAAAATTCATAGCATCCTAGGCTGCCCCCCACCCCACCCCCCAAATTGCTTACAGATAGATTGCACAAACTTCTATATCCCACTTCCTGGAAGTAAAGCTTCAATAGTAACATTTTTTCATTCCATATTGTGACTTTTCTCTGATGCTTATGGCTGCTTTGGTTTAACTGAAGTTTCTGGTTTGGCTTTTAATTTTGGGTTGTCTTGTGGTTAAAAGAAAACAGGATAGAAAGGTTGAAAATCAATATTGTTGTAGCTCAGCTAGAAGGGCTTTTCCATTTGCCAGGATCTGTCCATTCTTCCTTTTCTGTGCTTGTACATCTCAGATTTAGCAATACCAGTCATCCCACGCAGGCAACAGAAGGCACTCTGTTTCTAGAAGTAGAAAGCAACAGCCACGTTGGTTTTTGCTTTTCTTTGTTCAATGGCATTGCTTCATACTCTTTTGGCACAAGAGATATTTCAAGACAGCTCACTGGGTAAAATATGCCATGTACAGAACTTCATTAACCAAGACATTAATATCTCCACTGAACTGCATAGATCAGCAGTAAAGAGATTGGAATTCAGCATGGAGAAATCGGCTCACATTTCAGCTCAAGGCCATCTGCAAAAAAGACTTCTTCGATACTTATAAAGTCTGTCCTTGGGATCCTGTATACATTCTGTGAAGTATACATAAATCCAGTGAAATTCCTTAAGGATTTTGGCAAAGGATTACCAGAGATTGCTTTCTTCTTATTCCGAGCCTTTGATGAAACCATAAGGATGAATGGTGTTTTTTTTCCCCATTGGTGCAATCATGAATGGTGATCATGTAACAATGAGTTGGTTTTCTTTTAAGATTTTTTCATTTATTTAAAGCCTAGCATACAGTATTTTATTATGCTAGGTACCTTCCATTAAGCTAATTCACTGATCGGTGGAGTAAACTCTTTCCTCTTATAGCTGCTTTCTACACTTATATATACAATGCTGTCAGTATTTGTTGTTTGGGTTTTGAAGATTTAGTCTACGATTCATCATACACCGCTGAACTGTCATTATTGATCTATTGGATGACAAGTACAGTTATGTAATATAATAACGTTCCATTTTGGTGGCATGTACTCATTTTTAATTTCACTGTAGAGAAGAAAGTATATATTTAGTTCCAGCCTTGGTGAGCATAGCATTTTATTAATCTAGAAGACTAGGCTTCTGCCCTTGTGAAGCAGGAAGGAAGAGGGGCTTTTAATTGTATCCATCAATTGAATGTAAATGCATAGATTGTGAATTTTCTAATTCCAAAAATATCAGAGACAAAAGTAAACATATGATCATCTTGTTTTCTATCATGTACTAGTATGTACGGTTTATTTATCTATGGCAATCTAAATTTTAGAACACTAACCCATTATCTAGAAAGCTGACACCTGGGTTTCAGAGCTGATTGCTGCATGACAAAATGAGCTCCTGTTACCTACCCCAGCTCCTACCAACCTAGCAGTTCGAAAGCATGCAAAGCAAGTAGATAAATAGGTACCACTTTGGTGGGAAGGTTACTGCGTTCCATATTTTCCTGCTGGCCACATGATGACAGAAACATCTCTCAGACAACGCAGGCCCCCTCGGCTAAGAATCAGAGATGAGCACCGCCACCTTCAATTGGCCAAGATTGGACAGAAAAATTTTAAAACTTTAAAACCCATTATGTAATCGGGGTTATTCAGCTAAGATTTTCTATTAATATATCAACTGTCATTTCTTCAAGATCTTGGCAAATTGAAGGCAAGATTTATAAGACTGCAGTATGTAGATAACTACAAAAAATATGACTTAGGCATAGTTGCGTGGATATCTTTTGTTATAATATTATAAGCCCTTAAATCCAGACTGATTTTTCTGAAAATGCATTAGTGTTTAAGAAAGTCAGATGCATTGTATAATATCTTGATTTTACTATTCTTAATAGGAGTGGAGAGATGGGCTCACTGGTCGACTCCCACAGGATTCTATAGAGGTTGTATGTGTGTGATAAATGCATCCTATATATAGAATTCAGTAGTATTCCTGATCTCTTTCGAATTATTCCTCCCAATACATCTTTGTCTGTGAAGACACGTCATAATCCTAATCCAGCATCAAATAAAGGTATTTTGCTATTTTAAATGCTTATTACATCCAGGTAGTCCTCAACTTACAACTGTTTGCTTGGGCAACCATCTGAAACGTTGAGCACTTGGCAACCAGCTCAGATTGTGACCATTTGCAGCACCCCATAGTCACTTGACTGCATTTCACAATGGTTTTGTCAAAAATCGGCACTTACTTCGGTTTTTGCAAGAGCGGCCCATAGCAAACCATTGGTTCACTTAGCCAAGGCATGTATTTAACAACTGCTGCAAAAAGAGCTCATAAAATTGTGGGTGACTTGCTTTACAAGCATCATGACTTACGACCAGGCTGGGAAGGCTCCATTACAGTAGTAAGTTCAGGACTACAATACTTTTATAGCTGAACAAACAAACTTTAGTCCTGCAGCCATCTATGACATTTTTATCAGAGGTTGAAGAGCTGTAAAGGAATGAAGAGTGCTGGAAGAGAATAAGGAACCTTAAAGATTGTTTCCCATCCTGTTCTTTCAATATTAGAATAATTCCTCTAAATGCCACTCTGGATCCAACCTATTGTAAACCATTGCTTTGTTTCTGAGATCACAAAACCAAAATTTTGGAAGGCCTTCTACATTGGCCTCGATATAAGTGCAGTTTGTACTGCAAAGGATACAACAGAAGAGGACCATGACATCCTTGTTAGCCTAAGGAAGAACAGTGATATTCTGGCCAACCATCGCTGTGATGATATCATTCCTGCCAACAGTGAAAGCTGATCAGAAAAATGTGTACCTCAGGAGCCATCTCAAAAAAACCACAGTTGAAAGAGTGCACGATCAGACTTAGTGTGAGTTACCAAACCTGGACTACAAAAATCTGAGCAACTATTACAAGACAGTGATGAGATCCAGAACGCCTTCTGGCTGTCCAGTGGCTGCTTAAGTTTTGCAGATTTAGTAGATCATGTTGACTCTCATCTGATCATAAAGACATTCATCTTTCTTTAAATTACTAAGCAAGACATAATCATTACTGATTTTTAGTGTTTTCCCAATCTTTGGTCGTTGAGATATGTTGTAATAGCAACTTCTCTTATGCCAACTATCCGGACTGGATAGTTTAAAAAAATTATTGAAACATGTTACAGGGACTAGACTGAGGAGGGCTACTGTTATTCGCCCCACAAGCACCAATCTAATTGGTGTTCAAGGCCAGCCAATGCAGCTGCTAAGACAGGACAATGTTTGTTACCATATGCCAAAATCATTTCTCCCATTTGACTGCAAGGTTTGCCAAGTGCTATTTCTATCTAGTAGTTTAAGTATTAATGTTATTTTTTTAAAAAAAATAAGGATGATTTTTGTATGTTTTAATCATTTTTTATTAATATAAAGGTTATTGACAGCTGCTGGTTGGGATTTATTATATCATTGCCAGCCATAAAGCTTTACATTTTTAGGAAGCATATACTAAAAATGCAGGGTATAAATTTACCCTCAAGGAAAACATTTGTTGCTGCATAAACAACATCATTCCAAACCCAGCAACCTTCCTTTTCATTTTCCCAGATGCCAACAGGAACTCAAACTGGGAATATTTATAATTCACAATTAGTACTGCATATCTTCCAAGTTAAATGATAGAAAACTTTAATGAGATTGATTTAATAATGTTCAGTGTTTAATAAAGCTCCAAGACATAGGCGCATCAGGTGTTGTGTCCACAGATTCAGCAATTGCAGCCATCACTGATTTCTTTGTCACCACTGATGCCTGACAGGTCCTTCTTGGGTCAGCACCAATGCCCTTTTGGCACATAACGGTGCCATGAGCAGAGAAGACCACCAGGGTCTGGGACTCCAGCGCCTTATCAGTTAACACCTTGTATGTGGCAAGCCACTGGTGTTTCAAGCAAAGCTTATTGTTGATCACCATTGATCAAGGAAAGCTTCAGCTGTGCTCCCTCAGCAGCTGAGGATTTAAACCATGCAGGACAGCCTTCCGTTGCTGAACGCAACCAGCATCTAGGATCCTTGCTCCTGACTTCTGCTACTTTCTTGACCTCAGCATGTTATTGACCAAGTCTCTTGGCTCTTCCTTCAGCACTTTCAAGGCTTTGTGTGTTTTAGGATGATGGAGTATCCGGCCTGGCTTTACTTCTCCTCTTTAGCCATCAATGGTCTTACTTCTCCTTTCCTGACTCTGCTCCTGTTTTTGTCTGCTCCTGCCTATTTGCATCCTGCTCTTCTGCTTTCTCTCCCTCACTTTCGGCTCCAGCCAAGAATTTTCCCACTACATCTGTAAGCCACATCTGTAAGCCTGGCAGGAGCGAGGTACACAGCAACCAGCTGTGTACACCACTGGCACCAACACTCTCCTTGCAACTCTCCCTGGCTCCCCTGATGCTACATCTTCCAAAGCCCTTCCTTGGGGGAGGGGGTGCTTCATCTCTAGTACCTCTGTTAGCCTTGCCTGCACTTGCCTTGAATCTTGCTTGCCTATTGCATGATATTTGTCCCTTCCATTGGAGCCAGGGCACAAGGCGACACACATAGAGGCCGCAAGTGCAGCCTCTGGAGTCTGTGAGAATGGGATATGCTTTCCCGCTCTTTTCGGAGGCTCCAAGGCTACACAACAGCGTTCTCCGAAGTTTCCAGGCCTCATGTGACCTGGATAATTTTTTTTTCTGAGAGACAATTTTTTTTTTCTGAGAGACAAAGGTTTTGTCTGAGAGACAAAAACAAATTGAAAAATATTTACAATGTATAACTTTGTTATTTATTAAATTTACCTGCCATCCATCTCTCTAGCCAAAGTGACTCTTTGTTATGATTTGTTTCTCTTTTGGCCCAGTGTACCTCAGTCACATAACTAAAGGACAACGATCAGTTGGCCAGGGGAATTTAATTAAAATTCAAAACTCACTGGGTGGTTCAGAAGCAAGTTTTAGATTACGGTTTTTGTGGTCCCTTACCCCTGACCATCTGAAATGATGGAAGATTGGTCCTATATATCTGATAATATCTGACTTGCTATCCTCAAGTTAATTGTTGGCATGTCAGTTTGCATGATTGTTATAAGATTGCAGTATCACATATTATTGCAGCTAATTAGATAAAAAATTATACTTTAAGTATACTTAAAAGCTTATACTATTCTATTCTCCACTGAAATTAAACTAGTACATTCTTAGAATAGAGAATTATTTTTATTGCTATCCAGTCTACAGGAAAATGCATGAACACAATGTTATTATCTGATATATTATTCCTTATTAAAGTACAATAGCTATCAATATAGTAGGCATCCATATGTCTTATAATCTACAAATATCAGAAATCCAAAATGTGTTTTGGTTTAAAACATATTTACAAAGGCAACAAAATATTACTTTCAGGATATTTTATCCAATGTTCCCACTTAGAGTTTTGTTTACATTTATTTTACCCTTTGTCTTTTTTCTAAGATTTCAGGGCAAAGCAGAAACCAATAAAACTAATTAAAAATTGATTTACAATAAATTAGAATGCATAGGTATTGATATGGCTGTGTGATTTGTAGGACAAGAATAGCCTCACAATAAGGTTAATAGTCAACCCTGGTATTTCTTAAGTGTATATACAAATTTCAGTCCACTTTGTATTTTTCCCAGCAAAACTAAATATGTTCATGCAGATGTACAGGGAAACAGACAACAGAACCTCCAAATAAGTCATGTGAGCCTGGGAAAAGGAGAGGGTTAATTTACTGATCAGAACAGCAGTGCTTTGAATGTCCTCCCACATATTGCCAAGAACTTCTGACAAAAGACTGGGGCCTCCTTATTAGCTACATCAGATTTATTTTGAAAGTACTGTTGCCCAGAATGTCATGCGTGACATTAGAACTGTTTTTATTGAGTATTTATAAAAAGAGCTAAAGCTACTGAGGGATTTAAATTGGCAGGCACTGATGATGATGTGGTTAGTGATGATGATAAGATTGTGGTCAGATTTTACCAGCATCTGATAAAATTATCAGGAGAAAGATTTATATTGAAAAGTTTTCTGGCTTTTTAGTCATTAACATAGGACATCTGAAGAGGAGAAGTCTAAACATGGTATTTGCAAGGAGTATCTATGTGCTCCCAGTTGTCAACTGATACATTTTTCACAGAGGTGGTATTCAGCAGGCTCTGACCAGTTCTGGAGAACCAGTAGCGGAAATTTTGAGTAGTTCAGAGAACCAGCGGTAACCTTCCCCCAGGAGTGGAGAGGGAATGGAGAGTTTACAGTATCCTTCCCCTGCCACGCCCACCAAGCCACGCCCACAGAACCGGTAGTAAAAAATGTTGAATCCCACCACGGATTTTTCAAACTTCCTTTATGTCCAAATCTCATTTATCACCATTTTTTTTTCTTCCTGTTTACTTGCAGACATCAAGCAAGCAAGTCTGGCCCTTCAGTTAAGCCAGACAAAAAGAACACACGGTGTATTTTACCTGTACCTAAGAAATTTAAAACAAAAACAAAGCTACACATATGAATTAATATAAAAATACAAACCTACTTTGGAAGCTACTTGTGGATGCTGCTTTATGGGTGTGTGAAAATCATAAGAGATCGGTACTGAATTTCTGTGCGGGATTTTGCCCTTTTAATGGAGTTTGGGTCAGCAGTGGGATCCTACCTGTTCCACTAACGGTTCGGTGATTGTGCGGGCACCTAACGTGCATGCACCTAACACACATGTGCAGCTTTCCACACACCAGCTGAGGCCTGCAGCGCCAATCAGCTGAAAGGATAAAGAAGAGAAAAAGCACAGGGGCAGGTGGGAGGGCCAATTCTGCGCTTTTCTTTTCTTTCTCCTCTCAGCTAATCGTCGGAGGCTTTTTCTTACTACCCGTTCCGCTGAACCAGTAGCATACTGGTGCTGGTTCACACTGGTACCACTGGTTTGGGTCATGGCACGTTCCCATTTCCCCATCTTCTGCCTCAAAAAAAAAACAAAAGCAAAATGCCACCAATGAGTTGAAAAGAGACTGGCTCTTTCTGTCATCCCGGGAATGGAGTGGATGGAAACGTGTAGAACAGGGGTGTCCAACCTTGGCAACTTTAAGACTTGTGGACTTCAACTCCCAGAATTCCTCAGCCAAGGTTGGACACCCCTGGTGTAGAACTTCATCAAGATCAGAACACAGGGTTTAAATCACGTAAATGAGAAGTGGTCCAATTTTTTTTTGCAAAATGGCAGTTTATGGGATTGTAACTCTGTACTCATCTCAAACCTGTTGTTATGATTCATTAATGTCTGTTTCACCTGGCAGCAGCTCTGGGCCTCTATATGGCAGCCCTTCCAGCTCCACTACCCCACGATTTTAACTAAACAAGGAATCTTGAAATGCCTCTATAAAAAGCATGTGGCTCTGCATACACATTTCACTTCCCTGCTCTTCTCTCAATATGTCCCTTTGTTAAAGCAGTCAGTGTAGTGAAGCAACTGAAATGACATTCTCCTTCAACAAAAACAATGACAAGGGCAGCCTCTCTCCCACAAAGTCCATTCACACCTCTAAATTTCAGATTGTAGCCTATGAAGACAAATTAGCCCCATCTTCACCCAAATGAGGAATCCTGCCAGGTTTTCACTCCCTCAAACTTAGTTTTTTTTTTCTTTTTCTGGAGTCTTCATTATAATTAACACACTTAAAAATATTGTAGGAGAGCTCTTTTTAGCCAAAAATCAAAAGTAGTACAGGGCCATTCCCCTCCACCCCCCAAACTCACACCTTTTATTAAAAGGCATACACTTTCTCATGAATGTTTGCATCTTTTAATAAAGTGTGTTAGTCCATGAAGGTTAGTACCTTCTGACATTTGAAAAGTGTGATTCGCAAGTCCTTCAATTCACTGTTCTTCTGAGATACCTGCGACCCTGAAACCAAAGGATACCATGTCAGATCAGGACAGAAGAGGCTATGCCATCAAGTTCTGTAGCAGAAACTTCTTTGCCCCCTGAGTCACTAGAAATATAATAATATAAGTACAAGAAGATGATGGAGCTACTTTGGCCACAAGGGGCATATTGACTTATTCCAAAATGATGTGCTCTATTATACTCAACAGATAGGAGACAGCAAAATGTCCAGCAGTTCCACGAGCAGAACTCCTAACTCCCAGTAAATATTTGTTAATTTTGGAAAAGTTGCAACTTTTGAACAGTTCATAGAATGTTAGAGTTGGGTTTGAAGTTGGTACTTGGGGCCATAGAAGAATTCACACGATCACAAAAAGTTGCTGATCTTTGGACTGAAGTGACTAGAAAATCCTAAAGTTATTCCCATGTGATGTTTCAAACATGATCTGCTATCTACAGCAGGAGAATAACAGCTACTAATGCTGCTGTAACCATTCCAGAAAGTGTACCTCAGCTCAACGCAAGTTCTTTTTCGTCTCTTGACATGGAGAGTAGGAGAAAGTCTATGTCCCCTTCTGGACTGTCTACTGTGCTGACTTGAGTGCAAAAAGAAGTTGGAAAATCTCTTAATACTTTTTCAGAAATCCATGTGACAATCAAATCAAAGCTGTAGTGTCCTCATCCTTATCTGCTGCCCAAAAGGCAGGAACAGGCTTTAACTAGTATTACAGTCTTCTACCCACAATGCAGCAAATGAAGCAGTAATGCCCAAGGCTGGTTAGCTATTTAGAAATTCAGTATTCAAAAGGTCTAGCTTTAAGGAGCCATTGCTACCCTTTAACATGTAGTAACTGTTTAATAATCATTTATGTAAGAGTCACATATCTCTTCTAGAATGTCACAGTTCTTTTACTCACTGACCCTACAACTGAGGAAATAATTCTTAGAAAAGGTTTTTTATGCCCCATCTGAATTTCTTTTTAAAAACTCATATCAGCCAATGCCTAAAACTCAAAACTCAGTCATATTGGAGTCAAAAATCTTGATTGCAGACACTTTTCTTTCTCCCTTTTCTCACACGGTTTTATAGATAACATTACATACGATGGAAGCACATATTAATTTGGTCCCACTTCAAAATCTCAAAGCATAGTTCTTTAAAGATAATAAAATAACAAATAAAACCCTTGCTAATTCAGAATCCCCAACAAACTGTAGCACGAGAAGTAGGATTTATAACATGTCTCCTTAAAAACAGGAGCCTCATGCAAGTCAGCAGTTTTTTATGGTAAAGTTGATGCTAATACATCACCCTCAAGAATTGAGAGCCATAGGAGTCCGGTTTGAGCTTCTTCAGCGACAGACCGAAATCTGTGATCGTGCACAGTTTCGATCTGTGCTCGCCGCTGGAGCACCCCGAGCCGGCTGGTTTCAGGGCTAAGCCACCTCATAGAGGTGGTGAAGAAGGGGGAGACCGCCAGCAGGGTCGAAGAGAGTCGCATCTCTCCTCCCCAGTTGACCATTACTCCCTTTCCCGAAGGCAGTTGCAGCGGTGATCAGAAATGGCCACCTCAAAGAAGAATTCGACCGGAAAAGAATGTGCAGGAGGAAGATAAGAAGAGAAAGTTTTGGCTGACCGGGTCGAACTAGAAAAACAACAATACAAGGTACCCTGGAATTTGAATGATAAAGAACAACATTGTTCCCAAAGAAGACTTTGAAGCAGTGAATGAGAGAGGGAAGGGAAAGGATTTGGGTTTTTTTCTTTTCTTCCCTATTTTGACAACTAAGAGATTTAAGCAAGAAATCGGCAAATTTATTTATTTAATATTTATTTATTTAAGCAAGAAATCGGCAAATTTATTATGTTTAATAAATAAATGAAATAAAGAGAATGAGAGAATGAAATTAGGAAAGGAGGGGAACATTTTAATTATTATCAATGTGTTATAAAAATTTAAGTGAAGAGGAATATGAAAGAAACATGAAAAAAATTATGGAAATATTATAAGTGTTCCTAGAAGTATGATATCCTATTGAAAAGAAATGTTAAAGATGTCAAAGATTATAAGTAACATTAATGATAGAACTGAATTGGAATAAAATAAGTAGTTTATTTATTATTGTTATATATATATTTTCTCTTTAAGAACTTAGTGCGTATTTTAAGAATGTACCAAGCAGAATTCAACTGGAAGTTATGTGTTATATTGAATTGTAAAGGCATAAATTGAAGTTTAAATAAGAGTTGAATGGATAAAAATTAAAAGATACTCAGGTGTTATACTCCAATTAGTAACTACAGGGAACAATTTTGTTTAATGAGAAAAGAAAATATGAAATTGAAACAGGACAGACAAAAGTATAAATATGATGACTAGAAAGGTATTGAAACTTAGAAAAAGATATATACAGTATAATTGAATTTAGAAAGGAATGAGATAATTAAACGTAAGATTGAGAAAACTAAGGGAAGCAAAAAATTATTGAGAAAATGTTAAAATAGTAATAAGATATGGAATGGAACACAAAGATGAATATGAAATTGAATTTGTGTCTGTATGGAGAAGTGATAACCCAGGACCATGCTATTCTCAAAAAAAGAAATTTTACTTGTATTATGTTTTGTGAAAACCCAAATAAAAATTTTATATATAAAAATAAAAAGAATTGAGAGCCATGGCAGGCTGAAGAAGCAAGAAAATTCAGTCTATCCTAAAGAAACATGGAAAACAGCTCTTGGAGAATATTCCCCTTGGCAATTTATTCATGTAATTTAATTGAATAGCAAAATCATTGATTTAGTGAATTTAAATGAACAGTGTGATTAATGATTAATGTAATTAATTGATTAGTGATTAGAGTAATTAATTGATCAGGCTGATTGTTGCTCAGGAATATTATCTGACCTGAGAGATTACTGCAATTGATTGTTTGATGTAATATTGGCTATATAGATTACCCAAAATTGTTCCTTTAATTAATTCAATCAACGTACTATTTTAACAATCCTACCATGCCAAAAAGAAAATCCTATGCCAAACCACAACCTAAAGAAAAGATAATCCCCATCAATGAACCACAAGACTCCTGCACATGCCTTAAATGCTACAAAAATCTAAAGGATAATGAAAACTACATCAAATGTTCTCTGTGTAAAAAATACGCTCATCATGACTGCTTGGGATTACCTGAGCAAATGATTCAATACCTAGAATCATCCAATGAGTTTCCATATTTCTGCAAATCATGCAGACCCAAACTGGATCTGTCTGAAAGAGATGATACCATCGAAACCATTGAAACATCCCCTACCATCGAAACCATTAAAACATCCCTCAACACCATAGTAGCATCCCTGGACGCCGTAAAAGAAAGAATATCCAACCTTGAAAAAAAAGACACAACGCAAAAACCTGAACATCCAATAGCTACAAACCACATCTCTACCCAACAACCACAATCCAATCCAAAACCCAATCCACAAATAAACACAACCCAGACAAATATTGATATCCCAATCCTCATCAGAGAAGCCGTTGAGCGTGAACGGAAATGTCCAAACGCCATCTTATTTGGTCTAGAAGACATCAATGTCAATGATGACATCACAACTGTCCGAAACATCATCAGAGATTATCAAGCATCAACCATCTCCGCTGATGAAATACTTGACATTTCCCGCATCGACCGAGAGCTCAAAAATAGAGACGGCTCTGTGGCCCCACGCTTGTGCAGGGTCATTTGCAAAAATGAATCAAGCAAACGTAAATTCATTTATACTATAAACTCACTTGCCAAAACCAACACCAACCATAAGAACCTCCATTGCCGCCCTGACCTAACCATACAGCAACGTGCCCGCTCCCGTGTACTCCGCATCGAACTCAAAAACCGTCTAGACAATGGAGAGTAGGACCTGTACATTGACTACCATGCTGACTGTATCAAAAGTAAGCCACGCAACCCAATACTCAGCTATTACCCTCAACCACAACCCTACCTCAACCCATCCACCATCATCCAAGACTAGGCACGCACGCCCCCAACTACCTCAATTCCAACTACTGCCGGCCTTAAATGCAAACTACTCAATGCAAGAAGCCTCGTGAATAAAATACCTGAATTTCTCATCCTCCTAAATATGGCTAACTTCGACATTATATTTGTCTGTGAAACATGGCTCAATGCATCTCTCCCCGACTCCATTACCACAGTAAGAGACTATCATGTTTACCGATCAGATCGTGAAAATCATCAAGGAGGTGGTGTTGCTATATTCTATAAAAAATCCTTACATCTAAAAAATATCCAAGTTACCCAGGAGCTTGCCCTTCCTGAAACCATCATCTGTGAACTATCCTTAAATATCACAATTCGATTCTTACTATGTTACAGAGCACCTGATTATGACATCGAACATGTAAACAAGCTAAATACATTACTAACATGGGCTGCATCCTGCCCATATCCTTTTATCCTTCTTGGTGATTTCAATCTGCCTCATATTGACTGGACCCTAAATGATTGTACAACTGAAATCATACACACAACCTTCTACAATGCTATTACAAATCTGGGACTGGAACAACTAGTAACCAACAATACTAGACTAAACAACTGCCTCGATCTCATCTTCTGCAATAGTTTGAATTTAATTTATGGAATACAAACTAAAGAACCCTTTTCCAGTAGTGACCACAATATGATTGACTTTTGTCTCAACATACGTCCACACAAAAATCACCACAATGATGTAATCCCCAATTATAACTTCAAAAAAGGCAACTATGATCTTATAGACAATGATCTCTCATCCCTTGATTGGCAATCTCTATTCACTGGATGCAATACCGTTGAAGACCATTACAACATATTTTTACTTGAAGTCAAAAGAGTCATCAAACTATATGTTCCAACAACAACTCCCAAAACAAAACAAAAAAGCAGATTACCCATATCAATAAGGAAACTTCAATCCAAAAAGAGATCACTCTGGCGGAAAAACAAATCTGGTCACGTTGCCAATTTCAAAAACCGATACAAAAATTTATGCCACCAGATAAAGACCGAATGCACCAATTATCACATTAAACAAGAGGAAAACCTTCTAAGCACCAATTCCACCGTGCTTTTTACAATTTTGTAAACAACAAACTAAAAGACTCAAGGTCCATCCCTCCCTTGATAGGACCTGATGGTAAAGACTGCAACGACGACACCATTAAAGCCAACCTCTTTAACACATTCTTGGCTCAGTATTTGTAAACAGCAATGGATCATGCCCAGTATTTCCTAGCCGTACCACAGATAACAACAATGATCTAATACATATCGATTTCACAGAAGACAATGTTAAAAATCACTACGCAATCTAAAACCATCTCTATCTATTGGACCGGATGGAATATGTGCCTACTTCTTAAGAAAGCTATCCACTGCCATAGCCAAACCTCTAAGCATAATCTTTGAAAAATCTTTCAGGACCAGCTCCTTGCCTAACCTATGGTCACAAGCCACAGTCATCCCCATCTTCAAAAAGGGAGACCCAAGCCTAGTTGAAAATTACAGGCCAATCTCCTTATGCTGCGTCACCTGTAAAGTCATGGAATCAATTATTAACCAATCCATCATCCTCCACTTAGAGACAAACAACCTACTCTCCAATAAACAATTTGGTTTCAGAAAAAAACTATCCTGTAATCTGCAACTCTTACACTGCAAAAACATATGGACGACACAACTCGACCAAGGCAAAGCAATAGACTAATCTACATAGACTTCTGTAAAGCCTTTGATTCAGTGGTACACGACAAACTACTCCTAAAAATAAAATCCTATGGTATCTCTGGACAACTGAATAACTGGATAAAAGCATTCCTGTCAAACAGACAACAAATGGTCAAAATCGGGAGCGTCCTATCAAATCCAGTACCTGTCAATAGTGGTGTCCCCCAGGGCAGTGTTCTAGGACCAACTCTCTTCATACTCTACATAAACGACCTCTGTGATCATATTAAGAGCAATTGCGTTCTCTTCGCTGATGATGTAAAGCTGTTCAATACCACAGACAATACTGCTACCCTACAAAAAGATCTTGACTATGTATCTGAATGGTCAAACAAATGGCAACTTCAAATCTCAACAAATAAATGCTCTGTCCTACATATTGGCAAAAAAATCAGAAAATAAAATACAAGCTGAATAGCCAAGATCTTGTTGATGACCCAAGCTCTGTAAAGGACCTTGGAATACTCACCTCTAATGATCTAAGTGCTAGAGCCCACTGCAACTACATAGCCAAAAAGGCATTAAGAGTTGTTAACCTAATCCTACGTAGCTTTTTCTCTGGTAATATCACACTACTAACCAGAGCATACAAAACATTTGCTAGACCAATACTTGAATACAGTTCATCAGTCTGGAACCCTCATTACGTATCTGATATTAACACAATTGAGAAAGTCCAGAAATATTTCACAAGAAGAGTTCTCCACTCTTCTACTCGTTGTAGAATACCTTATGCCACCAGACTTGAAATTCTAGAACTAGAAAACCTTGAATTACACCGTCTTTGGTCTGACTTAAGCATGGTATATAAAATCATACATTGCAATGTCCTACCTGTCAATGAATACTTCAGCTTCAACCATAACAACACAAGAGCACACAATAGATACAAACTCAAAGTAAACCGCACCAAACTTGATTGCAGGAAATACGACTTCAGCAATAGAGTGGTCAATGTCTGGAATACTCTACCCGACTCTGTAGTCTCTTCCCCAAACCACAAAAACTTTAACCTTAGACTGTCTACTATTGACCTCACCCCTTTCCTAAGAGGTCTGTACGGGGCGTGCATAAGCGCACCAACGTGCCTACCGTCCCTGTCCTATTGTTTCTCTTATTCTTTTATTTTTCTTATATGTACCCATTTCATGTATTCACAACTATGTATACACTTATACTTATTATCTTGTAAACAATTGGCAAATCAAATAAATAAATAAATAAATAACATTTCCAACCTATCACTGTGGTAATACATTGCACTAATGTAGATAAGGTTTATATCATTACAGCAGCTGAGAAATGTTATAAATTGCTAATGTGAAAGTCTTAACTATCTTTAGAAAACATGATTGATTAATCATCAGGGCTGCTGCTTATATTTATTTATTTTGTAGATTTCCCCCCATGTTCTTTAATTTTTTTATACTTTTAGAATTGTAAGCTACCCAGGGACACTTGATTTGAGTTAGGCAGCTATAAAATTGAATGGATGGATGAAGGAAGGAAGGAAGGAAGGAAGGAAGGAAGGAAGGAAGGAAGGAAGGAAGGAAGGAAGGAAGGAAGGAATTGAATTGAATTAGACTGGGTAGATTCCAATCCAACTTTGATATTTGTCCCCAAACTGGTCAATCCAGATGCAATGTTTCATCAAGTTTTGGCTATTTTGAGGTAAAAGGACATTTCTGTAAAAATACACTATTAGTCCATATAAACCGAATTCCCAAACCTCTAAATACTATAGTAAAAAACACAGGAAAAAGCAGAGAGTAATATCAAACTGTGAAATTAATTATATTTATTTTTTTATTTATTAGCAATTCATGTTTTTTTTTAAATATATGGATTTCTGTTTATTAACCCTCCTGGTAAGGAAAACGAATCTCCACTCACAAACTTTCTTGGTAGAACTGCTGTCTCTGTAATAGCTGGACTATAAGTACACTATGACTTAAAAATAAAACCATTGAAAAATAAATGTGGGTAGGGGAGGAGAGAGCTCATCAGACCGAATCTACTTCACATATACTTGAAATTCATTTTTGTATATAGATGCATGGAGCAAAGCAATAACTTTCCAACAGATCCATAATGTATTTTTAATATCATCCCAAAATTATTATTCCAAAGACTGCAAATAAAATTAACAAACCTGCCAGTGGTTTTCCCTCAGTTTTAATGTTCCAAATGATAGCAAGTCATTCTGAAACAAAAACTTGAGCAGATGTCTACTAATTAGCTGCAATACATATTTTAGAAACCACCAGTATATGTGCAGTGATTTTAATGGCAGCATTATTGATTCTGAAATAGTATAACAATCCACTTTTAGTGTCATGCTGTGCTAAATACAGTACTCACTTATTAATTAGATTTCAAATCATTATCTGAAAGTGTTGCATTACTGGACAGCCCTCAAATGCACATAAATGATTCATCCAGATGGGAAGGTTATTTATTTTCCAACCACAGAATATATTTGTTAATTATAGAAATGCCAATTATTAGATATGGTAGAATAAAGTCACAAATCTATAAGATCAGAGTGTACAGCTTGCAAAAATATTGCTTCTAAATATATACAGTTGTTTGATATAGTTATTACGGTTCAGGTCTCCCCAAAGGAATTCAAGTTTACTAGGAAATTTTGGCCCGGTCTTTTCTCTCAGCTTAACCTATTCATGGGGTCATTGTTGTGGGGGAAATATATATCTTGCCTGGAGCTTGTGGGAGGAGAGGCAGAATATAAATCTAACACATAAATAACTGGATATTTTGGTAGCCATCAAGTACTGGCTTGTATAGAAAAATAAACATTTTCAAAACTGAAAACATGGTTTAGCAATAAACAAGGCTCATTCAGGAAATTCTATTTTAGATATACAATTTTCCAAAAATCATCATGTCTAAATACATTTTTAATTAATTACTGTAATCTGTAGAATGCAGAGGAACAAAGTACAAAAATAATGTACACCTAATGTAGGAGAACTATAATTCTCTACGAGTTATCAGACCCTGTTCCAATTATCACAGCTAACAATAGCATTTTATAATAATATTAATTGTAATAATAATGACAATTATATGTTTTAATTGGCTTCCAGAGGAGGAGGGGGTTTGGAAATTATACTATGCTACAACAGTAGAAAGTAAGCCTGGTTTTTCATTTGCAGGGAAGGGCCTAGTATACCTATTGCATATTGCTTTGGTAAATAACCCTGACATTACATGCAATGCTACTGAACTTTGGTGTTTTGCAATCAGTTTCAGAACATGACCTAAGAGTGGCTAAGAAGCTGTAAAAAGGGGGTGAAAGTAAGCTTAATGGCTGCCCATGGTTTAATTAGCACATAGGTAGTAGGCTAAAAAAAAGGGACAAACTTTAAAAGGAGAATGTTGTTATTACTTGGTCTTCAAGTTGCCATTACTCCCAACTCCCATTAGCCTCAAATTATTTGTTCTGAACTGAGGCTGAAGGGAATGGAGAATTAGCAACAACACAAAGGCATCAGGCTCTCATTCTTTTCTTAAATTCTAATGGTGAAAACTTTGAATATTTATGATGTGCCAGAAGATTCAGGTATTAATTTTGCCTACCTGAAAATTTGGGTTTGGCACAGAATTCTTTTGCACGTGAATCACAAGCTTGGCCCTAAGTAAACAGGAAAGAGATATAGCCTAAGTGGAGAATGCATTCTTTTTGGACAAGTAAATCAGAATTTACCCCAGCTGTTTGGAAAACAAAGTAGGCAATTTCCTCAGAGCATGATGGTGAGAACAACTGGGCTTCTGATTGCAAATTCTGGCTGTTGTTGGTTTGAAACAACTAACCATTTTCAATAAACATATCTTAGCACAAAGTGACTAACGAAGCATTATTTTGATCAGTTCACATTAGGAAAAGGAGATACGAATGGTAATACAAGAGAGCTTAAGTTTGTTTAACAGTAAAATCTCTCTCTTTAGAAAAACTTGGAACACCAAAGATATCCCTGAGTGCACCTACCCATTTACCCAATCTCCCAACATTTCCTGGTTCCCATTTTAGAAAGGATAAAGCAATACATCATCATGTGCAAAAACAAAGCATCATGCAGAATTGAAGAATGAGCACGTCTATTACAGAGCCACCCATTAAAAAAACAAGAAAAAGAGAGAAATCTGAACTGACTGGAAGGTTTCCAATCACACAGAAATGATTAAACTGCCTCTCTCCAGTGGTTTAGCTTGAGAATGTCTTCGGAGAGATAGACATATCTGAGGTAAAAGATTTAAAATAAATAAATAAATATTATATTTCTGTGGACCAGGTTATTATTATCTTCCTTCAAAAACAAAGAATTACAACAATAGCTATTTTTTTCCAACTAGCCTTCAATAACTCCCCATATTGCTAATAATATTTCCCCATACATCAAAGGAAGTCCATGTTGCACTGTTTTCACTGATGACCATCATCACCAGATAAAGGACCTAGCAATAGCGATACTAGCTACTTCTCCAACCTCTGGTTTTATATTTTTAAAGACAAGATGAAGGTAAAAGTTTTGCTCAGACCTCAGAAGATGTGCCACAATGAGGCTAAAATAAAGCAATTATTTTTCAAGATCAAGAAACCCATTCCATGAAGACTTTGTCTTTGTAATTTGCCCACCTACCCAAGTGAGGAAATGCCACATTTTCTCTCAAAAACCTCTGTTCATAAAGTATACATATCAGCCCCACTGTTCCTGAAGCAAAATCACACCAATAAAGTGTTTGTAGTTGGATAGGGCAGGAAAATTTCTAAAATAACAGCAGTTCCCTAATTGTTTTTGGGAAGCCAATACTCTCTCTCTTTTATATTATCCTTGTTATTAGTTTATAATATAAAATACAAACATACAAAAGCAAATAATAGGAAGAAAAGGGAAGGGAAAAGAGAAAGAAAAGAAAGAGAAGGTGTTGACTTCAGAATCCCTTTGGTGCAGGAAGAAGGCGGAGCCTCCTCGCCGACGGACGGTAGATCGCAACTCTCTGCGGCTATCATTCGTGCTCTTTCGTCGGAGAGCCCCAATCATTCTGATTAGGGGCTGAAACTGCCTTGGAGGGGCAGCGGAGTAAGAGGAAGCAGCAAGCCTGATTGTGGGGAGCCGCATCTCCCCCTCCTGGGCTTGGTTTTTTTCCTCCCGAAGACCACTGCAGCGGTGGTCCAAAATGGCCATCCCGAAGAGGATGACTCAGCTCGACTAAGATTTGTGCAGGAGGGAAGAAAGAGGTGGATAACATCTGAACCGGGACAACTGGGCAATATAACTAAACAAAAGTACCCCGGGATTAAGGTAACATAGAATTTTTAAGAAAAGAAAAGTGAGCAGCGAAATTACAAAGGGACACAGAAAAAAATAAAAATATTTTTGACAGCTAAATGGGGCTTCGAACCGGGAAAGGAAGAAGCTGGAATTAAAGATTTAATGAAATTGGACTAAAATAATTTGGGAATAAACAAGTATAAAACTAAGGCTGGACTTAAGATTGTCAAAGAATAATAATAACAAAGTTTACAAATTGGAGACTGGATTGTGTTGGAATATTGAGGTTTGAAAAACCTTAAATAAAAAAAATAGGGGAAAAAGGTGAGGACTTTGTATAATGGAGAGTGTCACCTTTTGATAAAAATTTGGTTCAAATAAAAGGGAAAGCATCCTGTTTTTGAATGAACTGGTGTGGATATAACATTACAGAAATATTGAAACAAAGTAAGAATTTTAGAAGGTGAAAGCAGAACCAGAATAAAGGAAAAAGCAAGGAAAGATTGTGGGACTGATTGATGTTTTTGGTATAAACCCTGGACTGGAATAACTGAGAACTTTAAAAAAACTGAAAGAAGAAAGAAGGAAAGTAAAAGTGGTTTCTTTTTGTGGACTTTAACAATCATAAAATATAAGAATGATGATATCTCTTCGGGAATTAAAAATGGAACTTAAAAATATGAGAGAATTACTACAGGAAAGAGGCGAATCACTTTGCTCTGTGCTAGAAAAAATGGAAATGGCAATCGAAGAACAAGAAGAAAGATTCTCAGAGGAGGAGGAATCGACTCAAGGAGAAGACATTTTAAATAGACAATTAACACAAAGAACGCTACAAAGAAGTGGGGAAAGAAGGAAGGTTAAAAAGTTGAGTTTTAAGAAAGCAATTAAAAGAGGGAATACCTGTGAAGTCAGGAAAGACAGGAAGATTCAGCAGAAAAGGGGAAAGGAAGATATTAAGAAAGAGAGGGATACAAACTGGAATGAGAAAAGATATGGGGAAAAGAGGGGGAGGAGAAGCAGTAAGAAACCGGCATGCGAAAGAAACACAGAACTAGTAAAATGTTGAAAAGAAATAGCTTTTTCAGAGATAATGGTTGATGAATTAAAAAGGGGATTCCACAGGGTGACAAGGGGTAATAAGAATATTTCTGCAATTAAAAATATTTGGAAAATAGGGTAATATAGAAACTGATAACTCTTATTAAAGGGGGGGAGAAATATGCTGTGGAATCCAATTGTAATGATTAATGGTTTATTGGGAATTAAGATGAGGGAATAAAAGTATATTCTAATCATTAAGGTGTCACACTCAAAATAGTAAAAGAGGGGAAACTTATATTTGTTCTTTTTTCTTTTTGTGTGGGTGTGTTAAAATTTGTATTAATTTAGAATTCACAAAAAAAATGTGTAATGGAAAGGGAATATGACAGACTAAAGAACCAGCTAAATTAATAAGTTTAATATAGATTATTAAAAGCAAGGAGAGACATTGGTAACTTCATTATTACTACTATTAGGCAAATATATATTGTTTATTTTTATTTTTAAAATAAATATTAAGGATTATATTTGAAATAATTGAAATGAAATAAAAAGATGTTTAGATTGAGATTAATGAAAGAACTTAGAATTAAACTTTATTATTATTATTATTATTATTATTATTATTATTATTATTATTATTATTAGGCAAACACATATTGTTTATCTTTATGTTTAAAAACAAATACCAAAGGATTATATTTGAAATAATTGAAATGAAACAAAATCGATTGAGATTAATGAAAGAGGCCAGAATTAATGTGTTTGTTTCTCTCCTTACTGAAAATTTGGAATGGAAAAGGCAATAATAGAATTAAGTATGCATATATCAATGTATAATTGCTGTCATATTTGTATGTAAAGATGATGACCCGGAAATATGTTGTCCACTAAAAAGAGATTTTTGTTTTTAATGTGAAAAACTGAATAAAGTTTTTTTTTTTAAAAAAAGAATCCCTTTGGTGCAGTAGAATACATTTACATTTTTTACATTTTATTTGATTTGTCAATCGCTTACAAGATACAGGTATAAGAATAAATATAGTTTTGAATACATGAGATAGATACGTATAAGAAAAATAAAATAAAAAACCAATAGGAGAGGGATGGTAGGCACGATTGGTGCGCTTATGCAGGCCTCTTAGGAAAGGGGTAAGGTCAATAGTAGACAGCCTAAGGTTAAAGTTTTTGGGGTTTGGGGAAGAAACTACAGAGTCGGGTAGAGTATTCCAGACATTGACCACTCTGTTGCTGAAGTCGTATTTCCTGCAATCAAGTTTGGTGTGGTTAACCTTGAGTTTGTATCTATTGTGTGCTCTTGTGTTGTTATGGTTGAAGCTGAAGTATTCATTGACAGGTAGGACCTTACAATGTATGATTTTATATATTATATTTAGATCGGACCAGAGGCAGCATAGTTCTACGTTTTCTAGGTCTAGAACCTCAACTTTTTACTTTTACATCAAACCTCAACTTTTTACTTTTACATGACAATATAAACTAGCCATTTCTATAACAACTAATCTAGCTAAATGGTAAAACTCAAAATCAATGTTTCCTTTTTCCCCCCACCTCAAGCACAAAGTCCAGAAGTGGTTTCCAAGTAGAAAAAATAATAATTGTGTTTTTTTCTTTAATCAAAGCAGTTGTTCAGCCATCTCTGCTAACTCCACCAACTTTTGCACCCGTTCATCCATTGTGGGAATTGAAGGGTCCTTCCATTTTTGTGCATAAAGTAGTCTCGGGAAGCCAATTCTCATTGACAATAAATATATAACATATATAAAAACCATTATATAGATCTGTTCTTGGGACAAGTGGGAAAGAGGAAGTCAAAACAGACAACAAATGGTCAAAATTGGGAGCGTCCTATCAAATTCTGTACCTGTCAACAGCGGTGTCCCTCAAGGCAGTGTTCAAGGACCAACTTTCTTCATACTCTACATAAATGACCTCTGTGATCATATTAAGAGCAACTGCGTTCTCTTCACTGATGATGTAAAGCTATTCAACACCACAAGCAAGACTGCTACCCTTCAAAAAGACCTCGACTATGTATCAGAATGGTCAAACAAATGGCAACTTAAAATCTCAACAAATAAATGCTCTGTCTTACATATTGGCAAAAAAAATCAGAAAATAAAATACAAGCTGAATAGTCAAGACCTTGTTGATGATCCAAACTCTGTCAAGGACCTTGGAGTACTCATCTCCAATGATCTAAGTACTAGAGCCCACTGTAACCACATAGCCAAAAAGGCATTAAGAGTTGTTAACCTAATCCTACATAGCGTTTTCTCTGGTAATATCACATTACTAACTAGAGCATACAAAACATTTGCTAGACCAATACTCAAATACAGCTCACCAGTCTGGAACTCACATTATGTATCTGATATTAACACAGTTGAGAAAGTCCAGAAATATTTCACAAGAAGAGTTCTCCACTCCTCTACTCATTGCAGAATACCTTATGCCACCAGACTTGAAATTCTTGACCTAAAAAACCTAGAACTATGCCGCCTTCGGTCTGATCTAAGTATAGAATATAAAATCATACATTGTAAGGTCCAACCTGTCAATGAATACTTCAGCTTCAACCATAACAACACAAGAGCAAACAATAGATACAAAGTCAAGGTTAACTGCACCAAACTTGATTGCAGGAAATACGACTTCAGCAATAGAGTAGTCAATGTCTGGAATACTCTACCTGACTCTGTGATTTCTTCCCCAAACCCCAAAAACTTTAACCTTAGACTGTCTACTAATGACCTCACCCCTTTCCTAAGAGGTCTGTAGAGGGCGTGTATAAGCGCACCAACAGGCCTACCATCCCTGCCCTATTGTTTCTTTTTTATTTTTCTTATATGTATCCATTTCATGTATTCATAACTATGTTTATACTTATACCTATTATCTTGTAAGCGATTGACAACTCAAATAAATAAATAAACACAGCAATCAAGATCAGATTATTTAATGCCATTGTTATACCAACTGCCATCTCTACTAGTGAGGCCCTGGAAATCTACAACAAGAATTATTCTAAGATCAATGTCTTCCAACAACATTGCCTCAAGAGGATTCTTTGTATGTCATATTGGAACTATGTCACAAATGAGGAAATTCTACAGAAAAGCATTTCGTGAAAACTCCCTGAAATAATGACAGAATGAAGAATGTGCTTTGCTAGACCTGTGCGCCACATGAGTGAGCAATGTCCAGCAAAGACCGCAATCAATTGGATATCACCAGATGGTCAGAGAAAAAGAGGAAGGCCAAAGAAAACCTGGCACCAAACATTTCAGGGAGATCTGAAAAACATCCATCTTAAATGGAAGGATGCAGAGACTGTAGCCATGGACCGAGAACTGTGGAGTATGCTTGTAGCCCAGTGTGCTTAGCCCAGGATATGAGAAGGTCTGATCTGAAAGACAAGTTACAAATGACAAGTACTCACTATTTATATTCTGTCAGAAAATTGACAGTGGCACATTTATTACTTGGGGACTAAAAAATGAAATGATTATTTGGATTATCCATGACATATCAAATACCATACTCTGTTTTCTATATTTACTCAAATCATCTAAGTTTTTCATATTAACTCAACATTAAAAAATATAATACTTTTAATGGGATTATCCCACATATTCAAATGTTACCAAATGAAGAGTCATAACAAGATGGATATGTGTTACTAAGGTCAGAAGATGTTTTGGTACTGATATATTTGGAGTGGTGTTCTTTAAGCACACGACACAGAACCTTTTTTATTATTTATTTATATCCTGCCTTTATTATTTATTATAAACTCAAAAGTGGTGAATATATCTAATACTCTTTCCTTTTATTTTTCCCACAATAATAACCCTGCAAGGTAAATTGGGCTGAGAAAGAGTGACCAGCTCAAGGTCACCCAACTGGCTTAACAGGATTAGAACTCCTGGTTTCCTGGTTTCCAGCCTACACCTTAACCAATAGACCAAACTGGCTTTTAACAAAAAGAAATTAAGTGAAGTTAAGTAAAGAATTACCTTTCTTCTCAACAATGGAATAAACCCTATTATCATCAGATGGTTAATTTATGAATAAATTTTCATCACCTGATCATTCTCATCAACAACGGGGTCCCTTAAGGTTCTCATACTTTATCACAAAATGTTACTTTGCCACTATTGCAAATGTTACTTCTTCACTGACTGGATTCAAATGAGATGACTTTATCAGACAACTTTCCAAAAAAACTACTTCCAATATCAAGAATAACCTGGAAGTAAAACCAAAAGCAAGAATTAAGCTATCCAATTATTTTTTCACATTTTCAGATAATTAAAAAAGAAATTTATTAATACTCTGCAAGAGGTGTTTCAATAAATCTTCATCTCAGAACAATATTTTGAGCAGAAGAGGTTAGTTTGTTACCTTTTTCCATTTCAAAGGTTTGCATCGCTAGGTAGTTATTTTTAAAAATGTACTTCTAAAAGGCTGTGGATTTCTCTGTTTCCTTAAAAGATATAAACTTTAGTAAAATACTGTGTGTGTGTGTGTGTGTGTGTATGTATATATGTGTATATGTGTGTGTGTGTGTATGTATATATGTGTATATGTGTGTGCATATACACATACATACACACACACACATGCAATACAGCCAACTACTGGATTTCTATGTCTTAATTTGATATTATTAAATTGTGGTTATTTTCTGAATACTAATCTCTAATTGAGAGTCAACTTGGTGCAGTGGTTAAAGTATCTGGCTAGATACCAGGAGACCCTGAGTTCTAGTCCCACCTTAAACTTGAAGCCAGCCAAGTGACCTTGAGCCAATAACTGTCTCTGTCAGTCTTGAGAAGAAGGTAAAGACAAGCAGCTTCTGAAATCTTCCCAAGAAAACTGTAGAGATTTATCCAGGCACTCACCAGAAATCAAAAGTCCCTCAAGGGTATCCCCCGGAGGGGGGGGGGACTTTTTATTTGAAATAAATACACTATCAATCAAGTAGTTCTGGTTGGTCTAGAGTACATTAATTATTAAAACTTGTTTTTAGAGAACAATTGAGCTATGGAATGAGTCTGTATTTGAATAAATTTGCTAGTTATTTTGATCACGAGTAAAAATTCTAGTCATAAAAAAGTTAGCAACATAACTGTAGCTCTACTACATGCTCAAGTTCAAACAGCCAACCAGACAACTAACAAACTTTATATCTAGAGACAGAGATAAAGTCTGATGGCCCTAAAGGTGATGAGCAAGTGAGATATTCGCAGGTATATTGGCACCATGAAGTTGTTGTCTTGCATCTCGAACTTGAGCTTGTACATTGTTTTCATTTTTGTATGGAAATATTTGTGTTTCTGTTATACTGACTTTACTGATGATGTTTGTCTCTTTGTTATTCTATTTTTAGATTTGTTTTGCATTACCTTGTAAACTTTTTAACACAAAAGGCTCTACAGTATTAACCTACTAATAACCCCAGTTCCCCATGGAAGAAAGTTCAATTGGAAGAATCCTTGGGCATTGATCAACATATTGCAGGTACCTGTGATGAATGCCTTCTGAATGAATATAAGAAACTGTCTTCTTTTTTTACTATGGCAGTTAGATTGATTGATCCTTTTTGGTTTCTGAGATACTTCAAGTGTCATTATTATTCTGTAAGCTTATAGTAATAAATATAATGTGGTGCCCTAGATTCTTCTGAATTGCCATTTGACACTACAATACAAGGCAGAGTGAACAGTTGTAGGGTAAAGAAAGGTTATGTGAACGTTATATCTGCACAATAACTTTTGCTTACAGTGTGATGTTGACTGTCTAACTCACAGATTTTACGGATAGGCAGAATCTTCCCATTCTTTCCCCGGCGTTGATCAGAACTGAACTTAGATTTTATTTTATTTTTTTGCTTGCAGTGGAAACGGTCTGTCTAGAGCAGGGTTTCTCAACCTCAGCAATTTTAAGATGAGGGACTTCAGCTCCCAGAATTCGCCTGCCAGCATGGGGAATTGGAATTCACACACCTTGAAGAGGTTGGGAAATGCTGATCTAAGGACTGAAGAATCCATTTGGATTTTACTTTTCACAATAGGCACAATAATTTGAACTCTTCTTTTTCTGTAGCACAGCCACATTCGCAGCCTTGAAACCTTTTAACATTCTCTAAAAGTTGTCACCAGTTTCTAATGGCAGAACAAGAAAATAAGTAAATGTATTTAAGCATATGAAATAAAGGGAAAATAATATCTAATTTGCTACACTTAAATGGACACTAAATTAAATCTTTCCCTCAGAAAAGTGCGGGTTGCTGATCTACAAATAGATGCGTGTGCATTTTGACCTACATAAAAATATGTCCATATTTTCATAACCGGTTATTCATAATATATGTGATTAGACAAGTGATTTTATTAGATAGACAATATTTAACCCTATTATCAAAAATATTTAATTTTAATTCATTTTTACCTAAGATATGTTGGTTCATACACTGCATACTTTGGGTAGCAACTTTTAGGAAAGTGAAAAAGCCAAACAACAAAAGTCTTCTTTACTTGATTGACCTCTGATTCATTTACTTACTTAGATTATTCCATAGGAACCTTACCATTTGCTGTTGCTTGCCTTAATCCATCTGCTATTATCTAGACCAGTATCTTGTGCTTCTTTCCTTGACCGACCTTGTTTTCTCACATCTAGGTGGATTAGTTTGCCTTCACTTCCCTAAAAGAACATTTTATCCCCTGATAAAACACCAAGGCCTAAGCCTAATTCCCTAGATGGCATGACTAAAAGCTCATTTTGTGAATTACTAGCCTTGAGAACAATGGTCATGGTCATGAGTGCATGAAAAATTGTTATTTTAAAGCTGGAGCAATTGTAACCATTATGCCATGTACTTTTTTTTTTTACTTCTAAGACTAGATTCTTGGTGCTCAAATGCCACAAATAACAGCCTCAGATTTGTACCTTTATTTTTCTTGCCAAAACTGACTGTCTGGAGAACAATTCTAAATTGTGCCCAATACAGGCTTAAAGGTTTGTTTCTTATTTTCAGTCCAGATCTAAAAATCGAAACTTTGGATAATTTTTCACTGTCTCTCTAAGCCTTCATGATTACCATGTAACTATAACAACTTTCTGTCTGCTCCCAGCTTTTTTTCCCCTCTCTATCTTTTTCACCTTGGGTTCATAATTTCAACTGCATCCTCAAGATGTTTTGTTCAATGTAACAATTCAAACTTGTCATTTCAAAAACACCTTCTTCTCCTTATTCATGGAATGTTATTCTCTTCTGTCCATTCTGTTGTCTTTTAACTTTAATCAAAATTAGTTGAACGGTATGCCAGTTTAGGTTTTACTTTACCAAGTTTTCAGTTCTGTAATACCCAAGATTGCTTCACAGTATGGCTCTGTTTCCATAACAATGAGGAGGTTATTTCTCGTGGAACAAAAAAAGCAGATCAACTAACCTAATCAATTAACTCCAGGAGTTTAAATTTATCTCTCAATAGACTAAATCTTACACAGTTTAACTAACTCCACCTAATCTGCTGGAGTATTAAGCAAACCTTATCTCTCCCAAGACAAAATCCAGAGACCTTCTAAAAATAGTGGAAGTCTGCAGTCCAATCTGGGTTGGTCACCAGAGGTTTAGTCTTCCGAGCTTTCCAGGATGGGCTCCAGCATGAATCCAAAAGTTCAGAAGACTAAATCTTTGTTCCTGGTGACTGACCCAGACTGAATTCTGCAACATTATCCTGGGACCAGAGGTGATATTCAGCAGGTTCTGACCAGTTCTGGAGAACCGGTAATGGAAATTTTGAGTAGTTCAGAAAACTGGAAAATATCACCTCTGACTGGAGATTTTACAGTATTCTTCCCCTGCCATGCCCTCCAAACCACGCCCACAGAACCAGTAGTAAAAAAATTTGAATTCCACCACTGCCTGGGACACGTATATTTGCCTTCATTGTGAGTGAAATTGTAGGCCAGTAGTCCTCCACATTTTCTGACGATTCCTTATAATACTCTTTTTCCATTTTGTACAAATACAGTTGCATCAAGAATGCATACTGGAGCCATAAATTAAATTGCTGGATGAAATGGAATCCGTGAGAATCTTGAGTACAGAAAGTATTTATTTTCAGAAAATCTTTGTGGCAGTACAACAAAATGAGAAGAAAAATTGGCAGCTTTCAAATTGCTTTAATTACTATATTTATTGCATTACCAGGGTATTTCTAATTTTAAATAATGTGAAATAATAAATGCACAGAAATTTATCATGATTGTTTTATTTTCTTTTTTTATATAGATTAAGGGATACTAGGGCTTAATTTGATTTAAAAGGAAAGCCTTTTGATATTAGGAAGAATATTGTAGATACACACTGGCATTTGTCCCTCGACCATCTGTAATCTATCGCTTTTCTCAGGTTTTTTTTTCATTTTTTTTCACACTTTTCTCAGTTTTTATGATTATGTGTCATGACATATTATCTGTGTAAGTTGCACAGATAACATGTTAAAAATTGCATGAGGATCACCGGAGCCTTTTGGAGTCTTTTTTGATATTTAAGAGTATTCATTCTTCACCTTTATCAAAAAATTATCAAAAAAAATTCCCATAAATTCTAATTAAATTTCAAGTTGAGGTTATTGGGTAAGGGTATATCCATTCATTTCCTCAATTGTGTGAGACTAAGATGGAATTGGTTTGATTTTGCTTCAAAAAAGGGATTTTTCAACCAGTCAGTTTTCAGCAGATATATTTGGAAAACAGTGCTGAATTTTCTTTTCCAATTCTTCAAGATGCTCAGCAGTTTGTGTTATGGCCTCACTGTTGTTTGTTGCAACAATATTTGGGAACATGTCCATATTGTCCTCTGTCATTTTCCAGTCTAAACCTTAACTTTTCTCTCACAGCATTAATTTTGGTTGAAGAAGACAAAGGCATTTTGAGCTTTGCTTTACATGCCAGAGTTTATCCTTTTTAAATAGTTAAAATCATCCTCTAAAATAAAATAACTTTGCAGACCAAGTATTGTTTGCCACCAATCTTAAAATTCTTCTTTTTGCTCAAAAAAAGGGGGGGGGATCAGCATTTCATTTTTCAGTTCATAGACATGTGACAATTTTTTTTTCTCAAAAGCCCTTTGGCCTCTCTTTGGAAAAGGAGTATTAGCAGATTTGTTCCAATTTCTTCATTAAGTTGGGTAAATAAATGGGGCTTAATTGACACAGATTGAACATAGTCCAACATTTTCACAAATTTGTCTTGTGGAATTTGCTATTTATGGCCGATTGCTATGAATATTTCATGACCCAGAATGTAATCCTAACTATTTTTTTCACTAAAGACACAAAGACATTTATTGACTCAATAAATATCGTTATAAATTCCTACACAGAATTTCCAGGGGCATGAAAGGGTTTCTAAATAGTCAGTCATGACTATGTAAATATCTCGAACCATGATTGTTCTTCAGTTTCTTTCCAACGTAAGTACTTTGACAGCCTTTCTGAGCAAGAGTGTAGTGACTGCCATTTCACCTCTCAGGACAAGGGAAGGAGATATGCCATGATGATTATTAAAAAAAAAACTTACTGTACTTTGGAGGTGGGAAAAAGAGAAAGGAGATGTGTCTCCAAGTCACATGCAGCATCTGGAAGATTACAAAAAAAAAAGTCTACTGCAGTTCTTGCCTATATGTGCTGAAGTCCAATGGTGAGCCTATTAACTAAAAAAGATGACGTTTGTGTCATTCATGTTATAAGACTAGTACCACTATTCCTATTTAAAATACACATAGAAACCTTGTTTTCTGAACAGGTTTTGCTAAATATTAACATTAAGTAGCACTTCCTGATTGACTGAAGCAATTGGGGAGATGGGATTTCTGTGAATGGCTGTTTGGGGAGTTTGCTTAAGAGAGGGTTGTTTTTTTAAAGCAAGGCTTGCAATCTGCTTGATTTTTTCTTCTTGTAAATAAGCTACTACTACTTTTAAAAATACTAAATGTGTTTAATTAAATGTGTTGGTCTTGTCTGCTCGTTAGTTATAATTCTATCCATTCCACTTTGTTTTGGATGGCAGTGTTTAGCTAACATTCTTAAACATAACCAATTATTCAGCATCAAGAAATCAGGAACATCTATCTCTCTATAAAACAGCAGTGCAAAAATCTGCTAATATCTGTCATATCTCATTGACAAGATTTCTTCCCCCTGCATTTGCCCATATACAAATAAAGCTGCATTTTTTTACAAATGTAAGAAAGCGGCCACTGGCAATAAAATATGGATGATCACTTTTTTGTTTGGTTCATTTTGCTGTGTTTTTTTTAATTAGCATATCACTAATCAAGCCACAGTGATTCAGGCCAAATTATCTTTTGCTTAGACTTCTTTAATGCATTTTGATGCTTCCTTTGAATAAATTTCCCAGACATTAGCCACTACTACCAAGTATGTGCTTCAGTTTCCATACATCACTCAACTTGAACTAACTATATAACACAGGGGTGTCAAACACAAGGCCCGCAAGCTGAATCCGGACTGCGATGTGGTCGGATTCTGCCCGTGGGGCTGTCCTGGAAAATGTAAAGGGCTAGCCCACGTCTACCCAGTGCAAAGTGGAAACATGCCAGCAGTTTGGGGAGTGGTGTCAAGCTGGCCACGCCCACCTAATCGGTCACGCCTAGTGAGTGACGTCAAGCTGGCCATGCCAACCCCGGAAGTCATCCACAGCCCTGATCCCTCAATGAAATTGAGTTTGACACCCCTGATATAACAGGTCATTTATTTCCAAGCTAGTTCGGAGTGTTAGCTTGGATCTATAAAGCTCAAATGGCTTGAGGCCACGTTCTGAAAGATTGATTCCTTCCTATAAGGAACTTGCCTATGATCTACAGTCACCAGAGAATTTTCTTTATGTTCCATCAGCAAGAGAAACTGGTTCAACTACAACAGTACCAATTCTGGAACCTCCCAAAGTAAGATAAGTAAGTACCATCTCTGCTGCAGGTATTCGGCTTTTTTATTTATAGAAATATAAAAGAGTACAGACGAACATTCTTGCTTTTGTTTTGCATTAAAACAGAGCTAAGCATCTGTACATTGGTTTGGAACCTTATTTTGAATACAAATACTAATAGCGACTTAGCACATAGCAGATGCCTAGGTTCAAAACTAAGCAGAATCAGGGCTGGTTAGTACATGGATTGGATTTCTGCAGACTATAAAAGCTGAAGGCTGGATTGGAAAGCCAAAAAAAAAAATAACCCACACCCAAGAAGCCAGAACAAACCACTTCAGTCAGCACTGCTCCCAAACTATACAGATTTAGCCATGACGTTACCAATAACTAAGTTCAAAAATGGACTTTACTAAAAGCAGTCTGCCTGTAACATTATTTGGAAACAGAAACTAAAACTGAGTGACATACGAAGTTGAAACATAAATAAATTCCAATTTTAAAAAAGGCCATGTCTCCAGCTTCTTTGTAAACATAGCTGAGAAATAGCAGAGCACAATAAGTGTACAAAATGTTCATCTATTAATAAGTGTCCATTGGTTCACTTCTTGCACAATACTTCTTTTTGACCATAATGTAATTGTTGTACAAATGCCATTTTTATTTATTGCTATTTACAGTTTTTTCCACAGACTTAAAATAATTTGCTCATTAGTTTTAGCCTGGCTCATTCCTAGTGATAAATAGATCAAAATGTGCTGTCACATTAGAAAACAAGATTAAGCTTTCGAAGGAAACGTTACTGGCAATATTCTTATACCCAATTTAAACATACAAGTCTCCATAGGGGGAAAATGGTGGCTTCAGTTCAATATATCTTGCAATAAGCTACTGCCTTCACCTTGCTAATTACATTCCTGTTGAATGTTAACCATGTTCTGTTGCACCTTGAAAAGGGTTGGGAAAAGGTTGTTTTCAAGAATCGGAAAGGGAAAGATTATGTGCAAAGTAAACAAGGTTTTGCACAATAAATCAACAAAAGCAACATGATTCTCATTTTCATAGCGGTTATATTGCATAGAGCAAAAGTCAAGAAAAGAACTGCTCATAGGGTAGGATATTCAATAGATTCCCATTCCCCCCCCCCTTAGGCTCTGCAAAATGAAAAATTTAACATCACTGAAATCTCATTCAAATATTGCTACCTTTAAGATTTTATGCAAGATCATTAAAATCTCTATGCTTCAGGCATATTGCAATGATACCAAAGTTTAAAAGAAGGCATCGTTCCCTGTGTTTTGATTCTCTGAAGAATTTCATGCTATACGTCTCCAAGCAAACCACACATTCCATGACACAGAATACTCTGTTTTTCTCAATGAATAGGCACTTCAGCATGGTCTCACTATCAGCATCTGGCACTGTGAGAAATGAGAACAGAAAAGTTGACCATAAACAATCGTCTCAAGGGTTGAATTTATGTTTACCGGCAACAAAATAAAGGGAGACCAGTATAGATCGATTTCGAGCTATTTAGCTCTCATCAGCTAGCCATACCCTTCTGAGATTCAAACCCAGGCTACTTGCATATCAAGTAGATGTATTAACCTTTAAGCCTGGATTGGGGCTGAAAGGCAAAAATGAAAGCAGTATGCTCCGTCCCATAATTGGGTAGACCAGGTCGCCCGATAGACTGGTCCCACCAGCAAAAACACTTAATGTTTCTCTCAAGTCCACATCAGCATACCTCCTTTATTATGCCAGCTCCAGAATATATATATTCAAACCTAGACATTATGAGAAGGGCTCGTATCACACACATCAAATGGACTAAAAAGGGGTGACTTTCTAAATGCCCTGTTCTTCTCTCATATTAGGAATCCGTTGCATCAGACAATGGCTCAGGAATTCTGGGAAAACAAGGTTGGGATGCTCCTGGAATTTATTAAAGGCAGAAGTTGACATAAAGATAGAAGTATACTGTGAGAGGCTACCAGTCTTGAAGATGCAATGATAGTTTGGGATTGGGCTAAGAGGGGAACAATAGTAGTATCACTTCTTGTTCACAAGTATCCCAAAGACATATAGTAGTTAATTGTGAGAAACAATATACTGGATTAAGATGGATTTGGTCTGATCCAGCAAGGCTATTTTTATGTTCTTAATACTCTATAGGCTTTTTTTAAAAAAAAAAAAAAAAGCCAATGAAGCATCCAAAATTAATTCAAGCAATGCTTGTAAAACAAAATGACTAATTTATTCCTACCATTTTTGAAAAAATATACTGCCTAAAAATAGCAGAAGACAAAAGATTTGGATCAAGAAGTATTGTGGTCTCCTGTTTGAGACACTTGAGTGGACCTCATGAATGAATGAATGAATGAATGAATGAATGAATGAATGAATGAATGGTAAAAAAGATGTTGAGACTCTAAGGAAGAGTGCAGAAAAGAGCAACAAAGATGATTAAGGGAATGGAGGTTAAAACATATGAAGGATGGTTGCAGGAATTGGGTATGTATAGTCTAATGAAAAAAAGGACTAGGGGTGACATGAAAAAAGAACTAGGGGTGATCTTAGGTATTGGAACACTAGGGATAGTGTTCCAATACCTAAGGGGCTGCCACAAAGAAGAGGGAGTCATGCTATTATCCAAAGCACCTGAGGGCAGGACAAGAAGCAATGGGTGGAAATGAATCAAGGAGAGAAGCAACTTAGAAACAAGGAGAAATGTCCTGATAATTAGAATGATTAATCAAGAAGTTGTGGTTGCTCCATCATTGAAGGTTTTTAAGAAAAGATTGAACAATCACTTGTCTGTAATGGTATAGGGTTTCCTGATTGAGCAGGGGGTTGGATTAGAAGACCTTCAAGGTCCCTTCCATTATTCTGTTATTCCATTATTTATTCCCACATCTCTTTTGTTGGGAGGCTTGAAAGGCAGAGTGACATAAGCAGCATTGCTGCACAAGCGCAACCCCTTTTCCTTATGCATCACATGCATGCCCCAAAGGGACACAATTTGTGGCACAACACCGCTTTTCATTCTGATGAAAACAGTAACAGCTTGCAGCTACTCCTCATGTTTTCTGTGATCATTTCTTCCAATTCCTAAGAGAAAATTCTTTTCACTTTTATAGGAGTTGTAAAATAGTTGATCTCCAAAGCAGGAAGATGCTTTTTTTACATGTGTTACCTAAAAATAATCCCAGTTGACTCACTGGAGAAGTGAAGTTAAAATAGTGAGCTCTCTGGAATTGCCCATCACTGAGGAAACATTTTAAATCAAATCTCATCTGGGTTCAATACTTTGATCAGCCATGCTATTATCCTGGCTTTTTTGTACAGGAAAGCCACAAAGTATCTCAAAGCCTTTTGGCTATAGGAAGAATGTGGAAATAGGAGAGATGGTTTTAATTACACCTATTTAGCCAAAGAGTCAATTTACATTAATTGAGAAAAGATCTACACACATCTATTCACTGTGAGAGTGTAGGAGAAACGTACACTTGCATATAGGGCTAAGCAGTTAGATTGGGGTAAAAGAGGGGAAACCCATTTTGAGAAAGAATTTGTGCATACGGAAATGTTTTAAGTCTTTGTTGGACTCTGCTACTTTAGACTGCAGGTGGAGAATTGAATGCTAAGCCAGCTTTCTCTCTCACATAAGCATACAGCATCAAAAACAACTGGATCATGTGACATTTATGTCTGTACCTTATTTAGATTCTACTTCTCTGTTCTCCAAATGATTCCCCTAATGACAGCCACATAAAAGATCTCAACAATATAGTATTAGCACAAGAGAACTGGTTCATTTTAATATGCAAAATTTATCAAGTCCAAATCTATTAATTCTGGGGAAAGATACGTGTGAGAGAGATGTGACAAATTCCACCCTTCCCCCTCCTTTTTTTCTCTCTCCACACAGATAAAAAAAAACTGTAAAACAAAATTGTGATGAGCCAGCTCTCTGCCAAAGCATCCTGCTGGTTCTTCACATATTCATGCATCTTTGCAGCAGACACCCAAATAAAACAGGTGTACTCACTTTGTCGATAAAGGGCTGAGGGTATGTTTAGTTTAGCTTCTCATAGGAAAGCTCTCATAGGAGAAAGAGGAGCTGAAGATGGACTGGACCAATGTCGGATGCCACACTGGCATTAGAGGTGGAGTGAAACACCATCAGAAAGGACTCTGGGAAAGAAAAGCTTGAACAACAAAAGATTAGAAATGGTGATGGCTAAAAGGGCTAAAGCAGACTTAGACAGCGATTGGCTATGGAAGTGATATTGTTGGTTTGCCAATATTAGCTTATAGACAAGTGGAAGATTGCTGAAAATAATTGTTTGGGAACCACCCAAAATCGGGTGCTGAAGAATTAAAAGGGGCTTGGAGCCAGACATGCAGTTTGCTTGCCTGTTCTGATAAAGCTAGGCGGAAATTGCTTCTTATTGTCTTTTAAATGACTAAATGTGGGAAAACAAGTTGAGTATCTTTGTGGTACTGCCTCTTTCAATCAGATCCCATGTACAGACCCATCAGAGATAAGTTTGTGATGTCAGGAGTAGAAGTGGAAGAATAGCTGAACTGCAACTTTAATTTTTCTTAGGAAAATTTACCTTGGGAGTTGTTAGTCCTGAATTTTCTATTACCTTTTTCCTAGGTCTGCCTTTCTTCTTCCCATGACCACTGCATGTGCTCCTTGCAGGCAGGCAGGCAGGCAGGAAGGCAGGAAGAAAGGAAGGAAAAACAAAAAAAATTAATTATTATTTTGAAAACTTCTGCAATCCTTTTTTTTTTCTGATAAGCACCACATGTAATCAACTGTTTATATTCTAGATTCCATTATCCTCCTTTGCTTTTTAAAATAGGCCTTGTTGCACTCTGCAACTCCTACTATTCTTATGATCCGTTCTTATGCATTGTTGAATGTTCCAGGAGATTCTAGGCTGACATACCTTCCAGTGCCCTCTTCTAACAGTCTATAGTAGTGTTTGAATATCTGAATGGCTCTGCAGTGTATTATCTTTCTATTGTTTTCTTGCGGGAGGAGGGGATATTTCACACATTGCCCATTCTTTAATGCACAAGTGATGGAAAGCACAGGGCTGATTTCATTATGCACTTTTTTCATTTTGAATATGAAAGAGACATATACATACATGCCTGTGAACTCATAAATCCGTCTACCTACATGGTCATGATGCATTATGCTGGAATGATACATTGGCATATTATACTTCAGCTGTTTAACATGATCAACACTCTTCCACAGATCTGTAACTATAAAATCTGGTCTCTTAGTGAACTAAAAGAATGTCTTTCACATATGTCATATATCATGTAATATCAATCATATATATCTCTCTCCCTCCCTCCCTCCCCCCCCCACTCTCTCTCTCTCACACATCTATCTATCATCTAAAGAGAGAGAAACGTTTAATAGCCATGTGGATTACAATAATAAGAGGAAAATATAAGTGGTTTTGCTAGAATCATATTTGTTCATTTGTTACTCATATCTCTTAGAAGACTCCTAAACACAATCTGCCAAAGATGAACCACATGGAGCTTTTAATTAGTGAGCACAATAGATGGATTTGAGTGGGATGAAGATTTAAGTCTCTCCAGTCAAATAATGGTGCTCAAATGTCAGCTAGACTGGAGTAAAGGATTACTGGAGTCACAACCACTTCAGAGTATTATGTCAAAACAAAGTGAAAAATGTTGAGCAATAGAAGATATTCTCCTGCAATTTCATTTTAGCAATTCATGGAGAATAACAATTTAATGGCTAGTTACTTTACTGTACAATATTCTAAGAAATTAAAGGTAAGATGTATTAACTGTGATAATGAAACCTCTCCATAAAACTAACAGTTACACTGAAATCTAGAGACCTTTTTATTGACATCAATTTTACAGAACTTATTCAAACCTCTCGGAGTAGAGTCTTCTCATAGGACAGCAATTTAATGCTATATTGGAAGCCTGTTTCAAGACAATACTGATTATTTAAAATCAAAAACATATTTCTTGGGGTAAGAGGAACAGAAGCTATCTCTCAGAAGGATGGAAGGCTGAGTCAACCTTTAGCCGGTCAGAATCGAACTTCTGTCAGTTGGCGGAATAATCATTGTGATGGAATTGTAATGGGTCACATGAAGACAGAACTTCTGAAATGGAACAGAAAGCCTAGCATTCAACTGCTTTCATAAAAATATGGATTTGTACCTTTTTCAAGGGTAAGAGGGGACTCAAAGGTTCTACACTGTGTGTGAGGAGTTGCAAAGGAAAGACTATTGCCGGTGACATCACTACTTGGGTTCAGGCATCTTTTTGTTGCTACTGTCAGTGAAACCAAGGGAGGAAATCATACCCTCCAAAAAATAAAGTGTGGTGGCCTTTGAAAACCCACAAACAAACTGCAGTCTCCAGCATAGCCTCTGACAGTGCAGGATGATGGAATGTTTCATTCTTTCAGAAACGATCCATCAGGAACCACGTATAAGGGTAAGCCACGCCAAAGCTGCAAGATCTTCCTCTACTCCATTTTGAATACAGTCAAGCCCATGCTGTTTTCTAGAATAAAAGCAACTGCAGTTACTGTATATATAACAACTAAGAAACATGAGCCTGAGATACCAAATGTTTAGAAAAAGATTACGTGTTACATTGACAGATAGTTGGATTGCTGATGATTATAAATAAAATGGCAAAGAATAAAATAACTGCTTTGCCTCTCGGGTTCTCTCGTCCTGCTCACCATGCTGAATTGAGTAGAAATCATATTAGAGCCACCAAGTAAGCTGCCCCACTTCAGAGCTGTGAAGAACAGAAATGCATATAAAAATGTGGCCTGGTTTTACTGTGTTTTGCCTTCACATTGTATGTATTGCTGGTTCACAGATACTCATATCTACATGAAAGTCACAGATCATCCTTAATCTGGAATGTGATTTCTTTTGTTTTGGTTTAGCTTCATATATATATTAAGCCATTGTTTATGACTTAGCAATATTTACAAATCAGGCCATCATGGCTATATCAACCAACATGGTTAAAATAACCATGATTTGGGCTTAAACATACAATGTGATTAGTGGGAAAGTATTACATTATTCCCCTTGGTTTCTTCATCCAAATAGCATGGCTAGCAAACCACCCTCTGTGGTTTGTTTATAGAAGTATACTTGTAGTTGGAGCTAATCACAGAATGAAGCCATAAACACACTTAATGCAAGCCAAGAGTATAGTTTGTGGTTAGTTTCTCCTTCATCCTGCATTTGCTAAACAAGAAAACAAATAAACCACAGATGGGCTATTTGCTGCTTGAAGTTGGAAAGTATCCATGGCCGTGACTGGGCATGACTTCATTATCCAGCTCTTATGATTACATTGATATGCAAAGGTTTCCATTAAGTCAAATGGAAAATGTTATAGCAGACCACTTCAACTTTATATATTTTGATCCAAAATTTTATCCAACAAAATCTGAGAACTGAAGAAATATTGAACGTTTGTTGTATGGAACCCCTGGAATACTTTACAATTCCTCAGATATGAAGCAGAGAAACTTTTAAACAGTATTTTAGCAACAAATAAAATTAGATCCAAAACAAAAGTAATGCTAGACAAGAATTCAATTTTGAAATATATGTATTTCACTTATTTAATACAAGGAGGCTGTTTTCTGTTTCCTGACAATATCAACATGTTGGATTTCTGTGGTTTTTCACTTGTTTTATTAAATTTTTAAAAGCTACATTATGAATGACCTGAATGAATGAATATAGTAAATCAGTCAACAATGCAACCTGATCACCATATTTTAAATTTTCTTAAGGTTCCAAACATATACCTTCCCCGTTTGAAGTAAATCCACTTTAATGAAGCAGTAATTATCCCCCTCCTTACAAAAATCAAAACTGCTACCTGCAATACTCATTTCTACATGTCTAATTGTAGGATAGCCAGGTAAGTCATTGCTAATATAACAGGCTGATTTTTATGACCAAATATAGGTTTAAAAGTACTCTTGTACTGAAAACCAAGAAATTGTTTGCATTCTAATAATTGAGGAAATATATTTTAAATTACAGGCACCATGGGTGGATGGTAAAGACAGCTTCATAAGCTAAGTATTCAAACCAGTAATGTCTTTAAATAGCAATTTCTCCTTTCTACCTAAAGAACTAGAAAAGGGGATGGATCCCTCCAACCGAAGTTCAAAGATTTTTGTTGTGCATGTTAAAAGCAGATGGATTGTGGTAGCAGCATACAAAGTTTATCTTCCTTAGATGCTATTTTGCAGAAAAAAGTGTCACAACAATATAGAGTTTCTTTCTCCTGCTAATTTTTAATCTTTTAAACTGTGTATTTTCTCAGTGAATTATTTAACAGCCTGTGATGTTCCCACATGCACTTCCCCAACAGTCCATGAGTGGCCACAAGAAAAAGAATTGAGTCAGCTAATCTCTAAACTATGACTATAAAATACTACACATCTGGAATTTCACAGAAGAATTTGTCCATTCCTCCAGATGTTTGGAGCTAAAAAAATATATCAATCTATGAAAAAGCTTTTGGCAAGAGTCTAATATTACAATTCTACTTTAAGTGCTCAGGGAGAGATTTTGGTATTTAATCATTTGCTCTTGTTTGTTCTGTGGTTTTTTTTTAATCTTTGTGTTGTTCTAAATGTAATATTTCATGCTATGGCAGTGGTTAGCACTGGATTCAGTATTCCAATGTTCAAATCATGATTCAACCTTAAGTTACTTTTGTTCCTTAAAATACTTTAGGATAATACACAAAGAGGAAGCTGTGGGTATTGGGCTGGATTCCACACAAATTACATTAAAAAGCCAAACCTCTTCACTCAAATTGAAATCAGGGTCAAATAAAATCGAAGGCTGAGTTTTGGTTTTAAAAAATTACTTTGGTTTGCCTGAAGAGCTTTTATGATAGGTAGTCCTCGACTTACAATCACAATTGGAAATCAGAATTTTGACTGAGTAAATTGGTTGTTAAATGCGTTGAGCTTAATTCCATGACCATTTTTTGTCAGAGTTGTTAAGTAAATCATTGCAGTTATTAAGTGAATCACACAGCTGTTAAGTAAATCCAGCTTCCCCATTGACTTTGCTTGACAAAAGCTGGCTGGGAAGGTCATATAGGGCAATCACATGGCCCCCAAGATGCTACAGTTGTAATAAATGCATACCGATTGCCAAGCACCCAAATATTTTATTATGTGACCATAGGGATACTGTGACAGTGTAAATGTTTTTGGCGCTGTTTTAACTTTACAGTCGTTAACAAATGGTTGTAAGTTGAGGATTACCTGTTTTAGACTAGTACAAGTAAACTAAGCAAAGTTGTGAAAGTACAAGAATGCATCTGCGGTTCTTAAACAGCAAATTTCTCCATTGCAGTGGGCAGTAATGTAATGAGAAATTGCCTGATGAGTAACAAGGTGTTTGCTTAAGGCAAACAGACTTCAATATACACAAGCGCATCCATATCAGATTGTGTTAGTTTGAATGTTCCTAATAAAACAGGCAAAAATCCCCACATATTATTTTAAACACTGACTTAAAATGAAACAATAATCAAATACTGACCATCAAATAAATTCTACTCCAGAGACAAGATACCAAACTTCTGCATAATATATTTATCCCTTTCAAAAGGTTATACGTCTTCCACAGTTGCTTGATAGCTCCAGCAGGTCAAGCAAATATGTCAAAGGCAAAGTAAGAAAGAAGACAACTGGAAAAGGTATCTAAACATTTTGGAATGGGTTGGTAAAATGAAAACTCAGCTTGTGGGTGTCTGTGGAATCCTTAATTTGCATAAAATTCAACCATCGTTTACATTGTAATTCTCTAAGATTTTCCATTGTGGTTTCATTCAAACTCAAAACAAAACAGTAAGACACCCAGTCCCACCACAACCCAAGCTGCAGCTTTCCCTGGAGTTAGAAAAGTTTCAGCATGAAATTTAGTGTTTAATGAGACATTGGAATGGAATGGTCTCCCTACATCTCCCTGGAGAGAAGTTGTGAGAAAAATCTAGCCAGTTTGAAGTTAGCTAGTGGTTAAAGCACCAGGCTAGAAACCAGGAGACAGTGAGTTCTAGTCCCATCTTAGGTATGAGAGCCAATTGGATGACTTTCAGCCAATTACTGTCTCTCAGTCCGACCTTCCACACAGGATTGTGGTGGTGAAAACAGGAGCTGGAATATGTATTGTAAAGGGGGGATGTAAATTAAAAATAAATAAATCAGGGCAAATTACTAAAAGTAATTTATATTGATGGACAATATAAGACTGTTGACCTATGGAGATAGAAAAATGGCAATTTAAGAGAATACATCTACTTTTCGGAAAGACATAGATCTTTTTCAAGAATAGACGTGATTCAGATTTCAAGAAAATTAGCTACTAAGTTTTCTAAAGGAGACATATTACTAAAGACTTTTTCAGAATATAATCCTGTGAATTTGATTTATAAAAGAAATGTTTAGTTCTTTTAGATCAGGGGTGTCAAACTCGCATCGTCACGGCATTGTCACGGGACGATCAGAACTTTTTCCCCCTTCGTTAAACTGGGAGGTGGGGGCAGGGTCAACATGTGATGCATCCAGCCCATGGGCCATGAGTTTGATGCCCGTTTTAGATGGAGACTAAATGAAATGTTGTCTATGGAGATTTTCAGTCATCCAGATCATGGTTGTCTCAGAGGTGCTTTTTCAAGAGGCAACTGGACTTTTCCTTTGAAGATGTTTCACTTCTCATCCAAGAAGCTTCTTCAGCTCTGACTGTATGGTGAGGAATGGGAAGATTTATACTTCTTGCAGATACCTGGTCATTTGCATTCTTTATTTAGAGAGTGGTTGAGGCCATCTGGAGGTTTATCTGTGTCGTCAGGGTCACCTGAGTGGTGCAAATGGGTGTGGAGCCTCCTTGGAACTTTTGACTACAACAAAGTCCTTTCAACAAAATGAATTATGCAAAAAAAAAAAAAAGAGTTTGCAAATAAACCAGGGGAGTGACATGAAAATTATGAAAAGGAAACAAAAAGGAAAAATTGAAGATATAAGAGGCAGATACTGTATTTATGGGCAATGCAGCCTTACACTAAGTGTTTCATCAATATTATTCCAACCTGTATAAAGGAAATGACATCTCTCTAGGGAAAATAGATGAATATTTAAAGGAACAAATTTCACCAAGGATTATAGAGGAAATGAGACAGATTATAAATGGGCGACATATATCAATAAGGGAAGATTGTGAAGCTATAAAAAAGATTAAATTAGGCAAGATACCTGGACCAAATGAATTATCAAGTTTTTATTATAAATGTTTTGGGGATGAGATTCTACAACTTTTCAAAACATAATAAAGATGCCAGAGAGTTGGAAAGAGACCAATTCACCAGGAATACCTAAAGAAAGGCAAGATTTGTTTTTAACAAGCAACTGTGGATGATTCTAGTTGATAGATTGAAAATAATTTTACAAGAATTTATTCATGAGAATCAACATGGGTTTTTAATCTAAATGTTAAAGGATAACATCAGAAATCTGTTGCATATTTTGGAATATTTGGAGTAATATAATAAAAAATAAGCCACATTGATTTTTTACAAACAGAAAAAGCCTTGACAATTTGAACTGAGCTTTCTTCTTCAAAGTTTTGGAAGATATGAATTTTGGAAAACTTTATAAAATGGGTAAGGTCGATCTATACTGAATAGAGATAGAAGACAAGATAAGAGGATTATGGGAGTAAGGGTTAAAAAAGAAACATAATGGCTTTTGCAGATGACTTGGTATTGGTCTGGAAGATCCTTTAAAGAGAATTGAAATATTAATCAGCAAATTAAAGGAATTTGATACATTATCAAATTTCAAGATTAATAAATAGAAGATTAAGAAGTTAGCAAAAAATGTGGTAATAGAAGATCAAACAGAACTGATTAATTTAATGGATTTTAAGATTGAGAAGAAAATGAAATATCTGGGTATCACTATAAAAATATGAACTATATGTTATTTCAAAATAACTATGTTAAGATATGAAACGAAGTTTTAAAAGACAGGTTAAGAAGGGGGTTTGCCCTTGTTGGGAAGAATTTCTGTGATAAAAATCAATGCCTTGCTTAGAATGATATTTTTGTTTCAGACTGATGCACCATTTAAATCATAACCATGGAAAAAAACAAGAGTTAAATATTGGTGTTAAATGATGCAAAGGAAAGAGGAAGATTGAGTTTACCTGATTTCAAATCGTATTTTGTGGCTTACTGTTTGGTATGGATGAAAATTTGCCAGACCCTAGAAAGATGCAGTCACCCCCACTCTGTGCCCAAATTATGATCATGGGACTGTGGGGATCCTGCAGTTGTCACAGGTCTGAGGACCAGTCATAAGTCAGTCATTTTTTGTAATTTCAAACTGAGTCACTAAACAAATGGTTAGAAGTTAAGGGCAGCAACCCCCAACCTTTTGGGCACCAGGGACCAGTTCCGTGGAGATAGGTTTTTTCGCAGACTGGAGGGGGCGTGGTTTCATGTGCTGTCTGCATCCCTTGGAGGGGGCTTCGCTTGTTTCCACAGCCCGGTTTCTGACATGCCGCAGCTCGGTGCTAGTCCATGGACCGGGAGTGGGGACCCCTGAGTTAAGGGTTATCCATAAATCAGAAATAAGCCCACATGAGATAATTAGGCAGGTGGTCAAAAATATCTAGAAGAAATTTTAAGAAAACTGCTAGCTCATACCCTTTTCGTGGAAGTTACTACCTTTTTAATATCACAAACCTAGCCATGTACAAACAAATAACACATGTCACCAGAATGTAGAGGAAGGCTTTGCGTTAACATGATTTGTGAAAAACTACTAAAGTTTGAACAAATATATTAAATGGAAAATAGGCCTATATAAAATGATTACTATAATATAATCATGACCATTTGTGCTGCTCTGAATCTTGTTCACTGGCACTGGAATTATTTGGAAATTATAATTATCTCTCCTCCCTCCACACTAGCACAAGCTTGCAGAAGTACCAGGTTGAAGAAGAATGGCTTAAATACTGTTCTTCTCTTATGTAAGCAGGTAATTCTACACATGGAATGTTGTGGTGACACCAAGGACTAGCAAGGAACCTAAAAGCTGTATACAAGAAGTAAGCTTTTATATAAAAATAAATCTAACAGTTGGTTTGTAGATACACATATACCTCACAACATCATTCAGCAGTTGATGACTCTTAAAACAAACACCTGAGCTGTTCCCAATTTTGCAGCGTGGGAACAAAAATATTCCCACAATTATCCATTTACACTGAAAACATATCACCTTTAGAAATGCAGTATTTGGAGAGAGAAAAAAATGCAGCATAATGAATAGCTATAATACTAGTCAAATTGGATGGTTTCAAAAACTGTTTCTTGGTGAGCATCTGTATGGAACATGCATGTTAGATAATATATCAGATGCACAGTCAGTTTGTAAGGTTAAGTATAGGAGGAGGAAGGGGAAGTATGTAAAGTAAAAATAGAAGTGCACATAATATGAACATAGTAGTTGAGATCAGGGCACTGGGGTATTCTGGAATGTTTATTATTTTTCTCTGAAATAACCATGACAGGCCACAAAAAAAAAATCTAGTTTCACTTTCTTTCCTTCCACAAAAAAAGTGTTAACCAAAGAGGGAGGTTTTCTGGTAGTTAGTTCTAGGAATCTTCCAGTTTGATTACCAACAAATGAGTGACATGATGTTCTGTCCTAACAAGTAGAATGGGCATCTTATGGCTCTCCAGATGTTGCTGAACAACTCCAGGAATTAAAGAGACTAATCAGTGTGGAGTATTACATCCAAAGTTAGGAATGCTTTCATAACATTCAGAAGAAAAATGCATGTGGTCTGTTTTTAGGAGCAGGAGATGGTGTGTAATACATTGGAAAGAAAACCGTTTTCTTACTTAATATAATCTGTATAATCTACTGTCACAGGATGCGGTCACCGAAGACAATGCTAGTGGTTTCAGGAAAGAACAGGCCTCAAACTGTTGAACAGGAGCCAAGAATTTCAAGCAAAAGTGGCTGTCAGTAATATGGGGTTTTGCGCAGAAGCAATAATGTTTCTTAAATGTTTCCTTCTTCCCCCGCCCCCCACATATAGTCTAACACGACGTGCATAATCATGGGAGCAGATTTTTGGAGGCAATGCTGGAACAGACTTCCTGCAACTCAATAATGCTGGAGACGAGAAGCATCCATACAGTAGCACTTCAACAAACAGCTGTCCCGATTAGATGATCTGTCATTGTACAGATGACATCATGCCAGTCAATTATTCCATAAAGTCAAAAAAATACCAATGCTTTAAATGAGAGTCTCTCTTTTAAAAATGTTTTGTGTCATTCATCAGGAGAAGAAGGAACAAGGGCTATGTCATCTGATCCTGGAACAACCACTCCTAATGCAGGAAACCTATCATTGTAGGCATTTTTCAACAACACAGAAAACCACAGAAAAGATCACCATTTTAACCAATAGAAAATGTTATAATTGAACATGGGCCTCTGTGGCTTCCTGGGCATTAAACTACAATTGCCACTGGCTATTACATCAAGGAGCCCTAAGTTGAAGTCTACTTTCAGCCACAGAAGCTGACTGAATGGACAGTCAGTCTTTCTCAAGTTCAACCTGTTTCAGAGAGTTGCTGTTGTGGGGGAGGGGGGGAGGAAAAGTACAAAATAAATCTAACACATAAATAAATGAGCTTTTCTGAATTTCATTCTTCTGCTGTTGTTACGCTATTATTTGTTGCTTTATGATTTCTAAAAATTCTTCATTTTTTCTGGTGCTAAGTCAATATTTCCAATTTTTGCTCCTTCATGCTTTTGAAATTACTTGCATCTGATCTTAATGTATCTTGACCTCATGTCTAATCTTCCACTTTGGGAATGAATAAGTTTTTGCTTTTAGTTTTCTAATTTCAATACCCATTTCTTTTATAATCATCTCTCCTGTACTAGTCTAGACAACGTGACGGGTCTGTTGGATAGATGTTATTTTAATCATTGAAAGCACATTATTCACATCCTTCATTAAAGGTGTCAGGCCTTTGGGGGCATTACTTTCAATGCTGGTAGTCTTTGCTGTTGGTAATTTTGCATATGCTGTAATCTTCTCTTTTAATTCTTCTTTAAGGGGGTTCAGTTCATAGGTGTTTCAATGTAGGCCTGTACTGATTCTGTTGTTATGACTTCTTTTAAGTTATCATTTGTGTAGTTCGTATCAGTTGTTTCCTTTATAGTTCCAATTATTGTTATCTGAATTTTTTCTATTATTCTACTACTTGGGGTCTTTCATTTTCAGTTTTTCCTGAATCTCTTCCCAAATATTTTATTTTTGGTCATGGATCTCCTTTTATCTGCAAACCATTTTTCAGTGATATTTGAGTTTGGATAAATTCTTTTCCACTGTTCAAATTTTTGCTTTACGTAGCCCTGCTTTGTTGGTTCCAATTCATAATAGCAGATTATTGTTATAATTATTTGGAGGGCTACAAATTCCTATTCCTGGTATCAGCCAACTTCAGATTGTTTCTTCCTTCAGTTGCAACTCAATGCATTTTATTGGATTTTGTCTAAGGAAAGAGAGCCAGTTTGATGCAGTAGTTAAGATCAGGCTAGAAACCTGGAGAATGTGACTTCTATTTCTGCCTTAGGCATAAACCAGCTGTGTGATCTTGGGCCAGGCATCTCTCACAGTCCTAGGAAGAAAGCAATGGCAAACCACTTCTGAAATCTTGCTAAGAAAACTTCAGGGACTAGTCTAGGCAGTCGCCAGAAGTCAAAAAGTGACTTGAAAGCAATATATATATAAAAGCAGAGGAAGGCTGAGTATTGCCGGGGAGGGAAAAACTATTCAATGAATTATTTGCAGACAGGATTTCTAATGGCGATGGAAATTATAAACCACTACCTATGTCAACAGATACATTGGATGGTATAATAAAAAGTTAACAAAGGTGTTCTATTTAGCTTGATTACTTGAGGGACCACATGCCTCCCATAACACCTGCCTGACCAATTTGATCCTGCAGGGTTGACATGTCACACGTTCTTTCAATTAAACAAGATCATCTCTCAGGGCTCTGGAAGTGTACTTTCTCTGTTGTAGCACCTTCCTCTGGCTCCCTTGATATCTGGATGGTTCCACTTTATTGTTGTTTAGAAGAGCCAGTGAAGACCACACTCTTCACCCAGGCCTTTGGCAAGGGAGCGGGAGACCTCTCAATTCATCCTGCTTGCTATGTTTTATTTTGATCTTTTATTGATTTTAATTATGATTAACAATTATAACAGATTCACTGAGAGTCAGAAGACATACAAGTTTAATAGATTATAATTATTTATTAGAGTTACAATTAGATCTAACATTAAATCGCTATGCTATAGTGGTAAAGCTGTTGGCCTAAAGACCAGGAGTCTCTGAATTTTATGTTTCCATTTGGCATGAAAACTGGCTGGGTGAATTTGGATTACTGCCTCACTCTCAGCACAATTTACCTCACAGGGTTGTTCTTGTGGAGAAAATAAGAAGCAGGATCACTATGTACATTGCCATGAATTGTACTGGATAAAAGTTATAAGTTAATTTAAGCAATAACAAAAAAAACACCTTATTTTTGTGAGAACCTTTATATCCAAATACATTTTATTCTTTACACTGTTTCCATCTTCCCTTAAAATATTAGCAGAATCCACAATGGTCTGAGAATCAGTTCTCTACTAGATAATTGACACTCATGCTGAAACTAAGTTAATCAATTAAAATTAGCAAACTTTCTCAAACTCCCAAATAAGATACCCAGACCTAATCCACATATCAAAGGATAAGATCTGCAAACACAGAGTTAATTAAATTAGGTCTCCCAGAGGAACTGCATGTTCACAATAAACACACACACACACACACACACACACGCCTCTCAAGTGTCACCCTAGAATCAGCATGTAGACACTTCATCATGGACAATTTCCCCCTATAAAAATCTGATACTGTACCCCATTTCTCTGCGGACTGTCCCTGAAAACAAATTTTTGCTTTGAGGAATAAATATTTATTCTTTCCTCACAGTTGTCTGGATCTTATTTTTATTTATTCTTGTGCAGCTCCGGCTAGAGTTGGAACCCCAAATTATTCTTCTGACATTTTGATCACTCAATTAAATCATTTTAATGGTTCCAATAAGAAAGCATCAGATCTAAAATGTAAAATCTAGGGGCGAGGGGGAGGACACAGGAAACAAGTAAGGGTATGTGTGTTTGTCTGTGCGCATGTTGTGTATACACCCTTCATTATTTGGAACTGTTCCTCACCCTTAAGAACTTCTTTTCTAAACTTATATTTGAATCAGATACACACATATTTACCAATATAGGATTTACTCTCAAATAAAGACTGGAGAAAATATACAATGTTCATATTTTGTACCCTAACAAAAACATGGCAGCAATTATCTCAAATACACAGCATAGCCAACAGAACTAATACATGTTAACAGTCAGTCTGGCTGAGGGGCTAAAGCTGCATTATAATGCAACAAAGACATAATGGAGGCAATTTTGGGGGATGGCACAGTAGACATATCTGGAGCACTGCAAATACATTGCAGATACTCTCAAAGGGCCAAACACAAGGTACCAAGACTTGCTCCTATTTTCTCTCAGGATACTCTCTACCACAGAGTTTATCTTTTTCTAAGAGGGTAATTAAAAAATTAAAAATGGTGGTTATGTGCTGTTATCATTCCAGAAATATTCATGAAAATATAGGCAACAGGGATATGTTTTTGCTTTGTGGCATGATTTCATCAACATTTTTTAAAAATCAGTAGGGACAAGTTTGTAGGCATCAAAGAAAGTGTCTGCAGATACTCTTGTGGCCCATTCCTGAATTACACTACACCAGTAATGATTATATATTCACATACTTCTGTTTTTTTAAAAAAATTTGTTGCGTCTGTCATCAAGTCAATGTTGATTCTTAGCCATCACACAGATAAGATTTTCTCCATGGCGATCAGTCCCTAAACTGGTCTTTCAGATCTTCCAACACATACCCTATAATTTATTCGTGGTAAATTTAACCAGCATATCAAATGCACTTTTTCCACTACCATGCACTGGATTACAATAAAGAATACGGACCTAACAAAACATGCTAAAACCTGGTTTTCTAATTTGCAGCTTGGTGATCCTGCAGCCCGCCAGCAATTCCTCGCCTCAGGCAAGAGAAATTATTTCAACTCCATTCGTTGAGTCTTTTAGGAATGAATAAATGCCGCTTTCCCCAAGAACCTGAAATAACCAGATTCTTATGCATTACTACCCAGACGAAAACCCAATGGATTCAAGCCTTACTCTTAAAGAAGCGTTTCAGACAATCTTATTATGCTCCAGGGGTACCAACAGCAACTATGGTAGAAACGCATATTGTAGATACTGTTTCGGATCTTTTCCCACTGCCACTTTCTTTCTGCATTTAATTTCAGGCGATCGAATTCTCTCGGGGGGCGGGGGGAAGCGATTTTGAAGGTGGGGAGGGGAGCATACTTTTCAAAAGGGATTATTTGCCCTGCAAAACCAGAGTACGTTTCAGATAACTCTTCTTCGGGCGTGTCCTCTAACCCCGTCGCTATCTTTAATAATAACGAACGAATTCCGGGCATGGCTAAAAGAAAAGAAAAAAAAAGAAAAGAAAATGCACAGCAAATGAAAGCGCGGCACGTGCACGATGCCTTAAAAGGCTCCTCCTGCTGACTATTACAAAGCACCACAACATCCAACTTCGTCAGGTTTTCTACACCCGCACCCTGCCCCCCACCCCTCGCCGCTCGACAAGCACAGCACCCTGGTAATGCTTCGTGACGCACGACGGGGGAGGGCCCCACCTGAGTTTACGTAAGAAGGAAGCGGTGCATTTTGGGGGTTGTAGGCACGCTAGACACCGAGGCTGCCCTCGCTGAGAAGGTGAGATAGGGAATCATTGTTCCGGGTCGACAATACAGAGCGGCGGAGAAAAGACGTGGGAGCAGGGCGTGTGTGTGTTGGGGGTGGGAGCCCTTCCGGCCTTTTAATTGCGACTGTTTTGGAGGAGTTAGTATTGGTATGGGAGGTTAGGTGGAGCGGGGGGGTCTGTTGCTTTGTATATATTGTTCTGCTAAAAGGGATTTTAGACTTTTTAAGAAACTCACTTTTCATTTACTCTGCATGGCAGATAATTCAGAAAAACGTGCCTCTGAGTAAGCCTTCTGGCAACACCTATTCCGTTTTACACATAGGCAGCAAGCAATGCAGGGTCCATAACGCAGCCTTAGGTAGAAGGAAGTCGCCCTCCCCGTCCCCCCAATGTACTCCCTATTTAGGATTTGTTTACTCAGCAGTTAATAGTGAGTGACTTAAAGACAAAGTTAAGATGAGAGAAGAGTTTCTAGCTAGGAATTCATGTGTGCTTGAGAATTATAAATGGACCTTAAAGAGGTTTACCAACCGTAATATAATTTGTGTGTTGCTTCTGAAGTGAAGTCTTGTGGGAAACATGAATAGTTGGCCTTTTCTTATCTGTTGCTTTGCAAATATAAATTGGGCTTCAATTTCTCTGTTTTCCAAGCCTTTCAATTCTCATATTTTTCAACTAGATGTTCATGTTGAGGCCAAAACATTGGTGGGCCCCGTATTAAGGAAAGCTATTTGTTGAGGACAATTGAGCCCAAAATTTCTGTTGCTAAACAAATTTTGCCCCATTTTACAATTTTTCTTGCCATAGTAGTTAAGTGAATCATTGCAGTTGTTAAGTGAATTTGGCTCCCCCACTGACTGCTTGTCAGAAGGTCGCAAAAGGTGATCACATGACCCCAGGACATTGGAACTGTCATAAATATGAATTAGCTGCCAAGCATATGAATTTTGATCATGTGACCATGGGAATGCTGCAACAGTCTTGTCACTTTTTTTTTCAGTGTTGTAACTTCGAACAGTCACTAAATGAAGTCGAGGACTACCTGTAATGCAAAACCAGAGGTGGTATTCAGCCAGATATGACATGTTCTGGAGAACCAGTAGCAGAAATTTTGAGTAGTTCGAAGAACCAGCAAATACCACCTCTGACTGGCCCCTATTCTCTGCCTCTGAGTCCCAGCTGATCAGCTGGGTCTTCTTTTGCTGCCCTGCATAGGAGAAGGATCTGGAAAGCAGGTTAGCGGGGTGGGGAGGGAATGGGATTTTACAATATCCTTCCCCTGCCATGCCCATCAAGCCACACCCACAGAACCGGTAGTAAAAAAATTTAAATCCCACCACTGCAAAACTACTCAGAAAGACCCATTAAAATTTACCTGGGACATTTTTCTAAACAAACATAAAACTGAGCTTTAAGCTGCAGTTCTAAATTATACAAGAATGTATGTCTTGGCAAAGTATTCTGAAAATAATGATTTCCATTGGGAGGAAACTGAAAGGCAACCTGTATTCTCTTCTATTTAGATGGTTACTGTTTTCCAAATAAACTATCCAAACCAGAAATTGGAATTCTTATCAAAATGTTTTCTGGTTCATCTTCATCTGCCCCAGCAAGAACCACTTCTTCTGTTGCATTTGATATCCACAATATTTGCTGTCTACTAACTAGAAGATCACAGGGATTTTATACCAAAGATGCTGGAACTGTTTACAGGAAAAACATGAGACTCTTGAGGAAGCTGATATGTCAGGTAACAGCTATGGGAATTCTTCATATGCAGTATATCTTATAGCTCAATCTATATCAGGTTTACCAACAACTTCTGCATAGAAACCTAGAATGAATTTCATATATAGATCATAAATTTGAGATAAAGTATTGGTTTAATGCTGTTTTCTACACTTGTATATTTACTAAAAATAGAAGTATGAAGTCGTTCTAAAGGAAATATTTTTTCAGTGATTATTAATGCAATCAAGACTATAGAGTACTTGGTACTAAACATTCCAAACAAGTCTCTCCTAATGCATTCCTATATATAGCTACTTAGAAATAAGCCTTGTAGAATTAGATGAGATTTATTTTCTGGTAGACTTGTATAGATGGCAGCTTTATTGACTCTTCTGGGTTTTTCGAAGGTTGCTGTAGTTCAGTCTTATACAGTACATCTTTATTCAGAAATGAACCCTACTTTAGTCAATCTACTTACTTCTACTTAATCATGCATAGGACTAATGTTATATATAGCTATGAGTCTCTGGAAAGGTACCCTTGCTCACATCGTTAGATATATTATTTCTTTGAGATGTGGTTATAGCATAAACAGGCTCAAAGAAATTGCAAAATCAATTAAGATTGCATAGTTGCATTTTATATTGAAGTTGGAAAAGAGATATTATTTTCCATCATTGATGCAAAATGTGGTGGAGAAATGGTTTTCTTAGGTGCTAGTTTATTTTTGCCATAATTAAGATATGCCTTAATACACCTCAGAGTTTAGTTGGAATACTACTTGTATCTATGGAGAAAATAAGAAAGAGAAAAATATATAATTGTTTTAAAAATGTAATGGAGCGCATGTTTAACATTTTAGTTTATAAATCAATATAATGAATAAAGTGAAGACATTTCTTCTTTAAATATCAAGTGATTTTTTAAAAATCAAGGTTTCTTTGGTGGGGGGAATGCCTTTCAAGTCAATCTTGACTCCTGGCAACAAGTTTTCTTGGCAAGAATTTGGAACTGGTTTGCCATTTCCTTGCTTCCTAGGGCTGAGAAAGAACAACTGGCCCAAAGTCACCCAGCTACTTTTATTATTCAAATAAGTTCTGTTTTTGTAAATAGCTGGTTTTCTATAAATATCTATTGTGACAGGTAAACACCTATTACATTTATGATATAGTACTAAAAATGATCTACCTTTTGCAACAAGTTACTATGAAGATAACTGTCATGAATAGTTTAAATAAGTATTTCAAACCCAATCTTTCTATAATTCATTATCGTTTATTTCAGGAGACAACAACATTCAAGAATGTTTGGACTATACAGTCGTCATCTCCAATTTCTTATCACAGTGGAAAAATTTATCTTGACAATTACCGGCGCTGTGTGAGCTGGTAATTATTCTCTTTCAAAACCTTCTCCATTTCCTTTTAGAAAATATTGTAAAGAGATTTTTTTTCTGAATAATTTTATTAATTTTAAATGATAAAATTTAAACAGCACTATATTAATCATATCTAGATATTCACAGAGGCCATAGTGCTTGGGGTAAAATTGAGTGAGGTGGCAATTCTATATAGAGCTGAAGCCTGACTTACCTACTTGGAAAGGTTCTGTTTATTTGATATGACTCACGTCTAGGATTAAGAACTTTGTTTTTAATTGTTTTTAACTTTTTTTAGTTTTAGCTTGGGCTTTATGTTTTATTATAAATTGCCAAAAGTCCTCAATAAGTAGTGTTACATTAAGTTAAATAAAAAGTCACAAATTAATATCCTGGTATTTGTCTCTGGTAATGCTAAATCAGGTAGAACATGACCAGGGACTTTTTGTCCAAAGTGGCAGAGTGATGAGAGACATGAGAAAGCAGAACTGAAATAATTGCAGTCCTCTGGTAAAGACGAAGATTAGTATCACAGAGTGGCAGGGGGAAGATCCTGAATGCTGGGCACTATGAAGATTTGGTCACAACTTGGAATCAATAATTCAATCACGGAACTCATCCCCATCCGATGTCATGGTAGCTACCAGTGTAGCTGGCTTTAAGGGGAGTTAGACATATTAGGGAAAGGAATATCTTTGTTTCAGAATTCCCAAATACCAGTTGCTGTAATGCTATGATGAGAAATTAAATGCTCATTTGCAACCTGTAAGTTTTCTGGATGAATCTGCTTGGGCAACACGGCTTATTCTCACATTTTACTACTTCACAATGGGACTTATTTAGTTTGGTTTAGCATGTTACATCACGGGTGAATGCAGCCTGGATGCATTGGCGAGAACTCACTGGTATGGTGTTATGTGACAGACGAATGCCAATCTGTCTTAAATCTAAAATTTACAAGACAACCATCCTCCATGTTGTATGGCACTGAATGCTGGGCAGCAACAACAGGGACTAAAAGCTATCTCCATGTCATGGTAATGCGAATGCTCCGTTGGAGATCGGGCATCTCCCTTCTTGATCACATCACAAATGACACCATTCGACAGCATTTTGGTGTGGCACCAATTATAGAGAAGATGAGAAGGCCGACTCCGCTGGTGTAGACATGTCCAGAGAGCAGCATCTTCTATCATTGCCAAGATTGCCTACCAATTAGAAGTTAATGGCCAGCGACCCTGCGGGAGTCCAAAACAGAGATGGTAAGACACCATCAACAAAGATATGCAAGCCACGGGCCTGCACCCTGGAGACGCTGCTGACCGTGCAAACGATGGAAGGTGCTGTTCAATGAGGTGAAAAGGAGACCCTGCACCAGTGGGAACACGCTAGGAAGAAGAAGAAGCATGGTTGTTATGTCCATATAAACCTTATGTGATACAAAATGTTAGCCAAGATAGGACTGTTGCCTATTCTAACAGTGTGCTTATGTTCTTAGTAAGTAAGCAGGACAGTTTGAATGATAGAAAGGGATGTATTTTAATTTCCTCCTCCTTTTGTCTCTATCAGCATTACACCAGAGCCAAGAACAATTTATCAAATGCCAGGATGGCCTACCTCAGAAAAAATAGAAGATGCTTTATTATTGGAATGCCCTGTGGTAAGGTTTTTTTTTAAATAACTCTGAGTATGATACCCTTGTGTCATATCCAAATATGCTCCCTTTTTTCTTAGTTACAAGCACAACAAATTCAGTGAACTCTCAGAAGCAGTATTTGATGAATGAAAGCAGCATTTTAATACCAAGTTTATTGTTTGGTTTCTCCTTGTTACGTATTTACATGTACCTGCTGTTAGGTTGGGGTCAGATATGCGATGTGTGAAAGCTGAAAGATGATAGATAGGTGGGTGGGTGGATGGATGGATGGATGGATAGATTGATAGGTAGATAATTTTCAGGAATACGGTTGGACAAAGCAATCAGTTATACAACTCAAGAGTTTAGAAGAGGCTGCAGTATTTAGCTACTTTCCTAATATTGTTTTGCTGTCGGAATATATATAAATTACAAGGAGATGTCAATATGTATGACAAAGTGCAATCCAAAGCCTTTTGTGAATTCATACAACCTTAGATGCTCCATGTTTGAAATTGGATTACTATATGAAGTATTATGGTTCGATAGTACTTGGGGTAGTAAACCACATATAATAAAGGATAGAGCCAGATTGTTGAAAGAACTGGGGGGGATGTCCCCCCCCCTTGCCCCATTGCTGCAGCAAGGACAGGTGGAAAGAATGGAGGAGGAGAATCACAGATTGTTCCCTACTGCTATTGCAATAATGGACCTGGGCCCAAAAGGAAGTGGTCAAAGTGAGCATTGGAGAAGCCACCAGAATCGACAAAGGCTCTGCTTCTGGCCTCTGGTCCAGGCCTTACTTACCCCACTTCCGAGCAATCTGTAGCAGCTACAACTCTTCCTACTTTCTTGATAACTAAATTCTGCACTATTTGTTCATGACTTTGATAGGGTTCTTGCCTGGATTTACTGAATGTGTGGGACAAGGATTGGGAAGGCCTGCAGGAACTATGGGCCTCAAACTAGTTACTTCACCTGACTCTAGCACTTGTTATGTCCTGATAGCAAGGAAGAGCAGTGTTCAGTGTTGGAAAAGTAGAATTATTCTAGATGTAGAGTTTTGGATTACAGATATAGTACCTGTTTTTGAGTGAGCTTTTTGTCAACACGCTGGATGGAATGATAAATACCTTGTGCATCAGGGTTTAATAATACGGTTTAAAATTATAAATTGTATTAATAGGGTTATTAATATGGAAGTTTTGTGTTGGTTTTTCCTTTTAGAACATTTAAGCAAAATGTTACATTATTTAAATAAAAGCAATTTTTAAAGGATGAGTCCTCAATTCAGGATGTTTTGAATTATCACTCACTTGCTATTGCTTGTGCCCGATGGGGCATTCCACAACATCTAGAGGTCCAAAAGATTATTCTTGTCTGCTTTGGTGAATGTGTCTGGATAATTTTTGCACAGGGTGATAGACAATCAGTGGCATCTCTATCAAAATGAAGGTCTGTAGGAGTACAGGTGGTTCTCAATTTACGACCACACTTGAGCCCAACATTTTTGTTGCTAAGTGAAACATTTTGTTAAGCAAAAAATCTTTTTGCCCCATTTTATGACTTTTCATGCCATAGATGTTAAGTGAATCAGTGCAATCATTAAGTTAGTAACGTGGTTGTTAAATGAATCTGACTTCCCCATTGACTTTCCTTGTAAGAAGATCACAAAAGGGGATCACGTGACCCCAGGACACTGCAACTGTCATAAATGTGAATCAGTTGCCAAGCATCTGAATTTTGTTTACGTGACTATGGGGATGCTGCAACAGTCGTAAAAGTGGAAAACGGTCATGTCCCTTTTTTTCAGTGCTGTTGTAACTTTGGAACTGTTGTAAGTCGAGGACTACCTGTAAAAAGGCCTTTCCAACTGGCTTTATAGGTAGTCCTTGACTTACAACAATTTGTTTAGCAACTGTTTGAAGTTAAAACACCAATAACAAAGTGACTTGCAGCCAGTCTCGCACTTACGACCATTACACCATCCTCATGGTCACATGATCAAAATTTGAGCAGTTGGCTACTGGCATGTACTTAGGAAGGTTGCAGCATCCCAGATCAACATTATTGTCATTTGCAGCCTTCCCAACCGACAGTTCCGACAAGTAAAAGTCAATGGGGGAAGCCAGATTCAATTAAAAATTGCATGATTCACCTAACGACAGCAATGATGTGCTTAACAATCGCCACAAAGCAAGGTTGCAAAATTGGCCACAACTCGTCGAACAGTCTTGCTTAACAATGGAAAATCTGACCCCCATCTGTGGTCATAAGTCAAAGACTACCTGTACATGAATGCAGCCAATTGTCGTTTATTCACTACATTGTAGCTTAGAGAACCGTGGCGTAGCATGACATGTGACCTTTCTCTGAATTTTGTAGAGCTAAAGTCCTTTTAATGCAGGGGGAAGTGTTGCCCAAGCCTTCAGACTACAAGCCTTCTTGGGCAGCTGTGACCGCTCACAACTGGCTTTTCCGTCTGTCTACAAATTCAGGAGAGATACTTGAAAAGGTGTACCTTGCTTCCCACTGCAAATTCAGGTAATCAAGGTATGCTTGATACAATGCTGTATTGGTGTGTTAAAAGAAAGGGAACTGTTCATGTTTCTGGAAAGCAACCCCGGTTTAGTTTCAGTGCTTCAAAATGCAGCCCTAAAGAGTGCAACCCTTTGTACTCATTAAACTTTTCCTAGATTCCTTCCGGTTGGTTATAGGCATGTCTCTTCCCAATGGTCTCTACCTTTCCTACTTGATCTGGCAGAAAAGACATGCTTTGGGGGCTGTCGGCTTAGTGGCTTTTTCTGCCATACTGTCTTTTCGTTTTGTTTCGTTTGGTGAACATCATCCCCTTAATATTACATTAGTCCTGTCCCTGTTACCCTTCTGTCAAGCCTGGAAAATTTAGTTTTGTGCCTTAGCCTGTGACCCTGGACATGTGATAGAGCCCATCTCTTGCTGTGTGTATAATTTGTTGGATAATGTCCGACTGCCATGTGCTTTATTAGTTATGTTATTTATTGTAAACTATCTAAAGTCACATAGTATGGGCAGCTACACAAATACATTTTATTATTATGGTTGGTTGCACAGTCATCCAGATGTTTAGATTGGATCTGGATTTTTGCCCACCTATCAAGCTCCTCCCAAGGACCTGCAAAAAGGCTGACGCTGTTGTCTGTTGATGTTAAAAGTGTTGTCTCAGGATGTAAGCTGTTCCCAATAAAGCTGCCTTTGGCAATTGACTGGGGATGATTTTGTTCTACTTCTGTATGCGGGTCTTTATATCTCCAGTTCTTTCTCTTTTATTCTGCTGGCTCCAGGTACTGTGTCTATCTTTGCTTTCTTTTGCCGCAGTCTTTATTATCATTAGACAACAGCATAGAAGATAATAGTAGAAAAGGACTGTGGCAAAAGCAGGAGTGGGATTCGAATTTTTAAACAACCGGTCCTGTAGGCATAGTTAGGTGGGCATGGCATGTGACTTGGGGGGGCATGGCTTCTTTTCTTTTTTGCAGCAAACACCCCCATTTTTTCCCCTCCTGGGCCTCAGGAAGCCTCCTGGGGGTGTGTTTTTGCTCCCAGAAGGCTTCCCTGAGGCCCAGGAAGGAAAGAAAAAATGGAGCACAGGAAGAGCACACAGCACCCCCCCCCCCAGGTTCCGTTTTGGGGCCTTCTGGGCCTCAGACAAGCCTCCTGGGGGGCGTTTTTGCTCCCAAAAGGCTTCCCTGGGACTCAAAAAGGAAAAAAAAATGGGGCATAGCACGCAGCACCCCCCTATGCTCCGTTTTGGGGCCTTCTGGGCCTCAGACAAGCCTCCTGGGGGGGGATTGCTCCCAGGAAGCTTCCCTAGGGCCCAGGAAAGCAAAAAATGGAGTGTGGGGGAAGGGCAGCACCCTCCCCCCGCATGCCCCTTTTTGCCTTCCTGGGCCTCAGGGAAGTCTCCTGGGCGAAGCAGTAAGACAGCAAGGGGGATCCCGGCACAGCTGATCATTGGAACAGCTGATTATCGGGAGGGGGAAAAATCACCTTAAGGACACCTGGGTGGAGGGGGACACAGTCAGCAATGTCAGGCATTCACGTGATGTTGCACATGCGCGATATGGACTGACTGGAGGGGAGGAGCGGGCAGAGAGGGGAGCAGTCAACCGGGGCACTGGGCAGAATCATAACAACCGGTTCTATAGAACCAGTCCAAACCGGTAGAATCCCACTCCTGCGCAAAAGTAAGCAAAGACGGTATCAATAGTGATAGGCTCCTTGGGTGTGATCCTAAAACATATGGAGCATCACTTTAACATCATCAGCATTGACAAACATCACCATCAGTCAATTGCAAAGGCAGCATTACTCAGAACACCTGATGTCCTGCAATACCTTCAACACTATCGAACAATAACATTTGCCCATCCCAGGTACTTTGTAAGGACTGTGTTCATGGATAATAATAATAATAATAATAATAATAATAATAATAATAATAATAATAACGCAGTGTACACAGCAAACGAGATAACTATGCTGGGTTTCGTATCACAAATCACTATTTGAACACTTCCCAAGCATTTAGGACTGTGTGATGTATCAGTGGATTATGTGAGCAGATCCCAGTAAGGTAGCCTTCTGCAGCTGACCAATGGTGATTTTGTCAGCACCAATTGTTTTTAAGTGCTTGGTACCACTGGAACCACCTATACTGGTTTATGCCAGAGTCTCTGCAGTTCGATTTTCAAATCCTGATATCTGGTGATTTTTTCAAGTTGTTTCTCATCGATTCTGCTGTCACCAGGTATGGCAATGTCAATGATCCACACTTTTTTCTTCTCCACAAATACTAATCATAATCATAATAATCATAATCATTATTATTATTGGTTAATCTTTAGTGAGATTCACAGCCTTTGGAACTGGTTGGTAGCTCAACAACTCGAGTCCTAACCAAGGACCTAGGAACTGTTCAGGTTTTATTGTTGTTGTGGTGGTGGTGGTGGTTGTTGTAGTTTGTGTGCCTGCACTTTGACCTACACTGACTTGTGAGTCCCTTTCACTGAAATCAAATGTCTATAATGACAAGTTTTGCACTCAAGACTGAGTGTAAACTTTTAACACAGTGTAACTGTCTTTATTTGATAGCAGAATAGAAACTGCAGGAGGAAATAGCTGCTTTGAGTCAAACAGATACATGTGTCTTTTCTTGGGCAGAAAACTCTCCTGGTTAAATCAAGCTGTGTTGTTTCTTAGTTAAATAAAAGGTTTTATTCCCAGTTAGCTTTCTAAAAATATACTATAATTCTCTTTTTTATGAGCTTTCTCTTTATTCCTTACAGGTACTTAAGTTGGGACATGCCTCAAGAGGTCATGGCAATAAAGTCAACTCAACTAAAACTCCCAGCAACTGCACGACAGGTATGTTGACATGGAAATGTTTATGACTGCTCTTTAAAAAGGCCTGCTATTGCATTTTAGAGAAATAGACGTGTTGCTTTCTCTTCATACTTACCTGATAACTGCATCTTTAAAGTACATGGATCCCTTATGAATCTCTTTTGAGGTTAGCACACAAGTTACTGTTCCATTGTGTTGCACTTTGCTAATGATGCTGTTGAGACCTTTGGAAACATGAGCCACACCTTAATCTAGCCTTTCCCAATTTTAATCCCTGGACCTTAAGTGGAGAGTAAGTGGGGAAGTTTATATTAAACTTGTCATTTTGAAAGATGGAAAACAGATGAGTGCATATGTTTTATAAGTATTCTAGAAAAATAGGAAATGTTGCAGTAGCACTTAGACTTATATACCACTTCACAGTTCTTTACAGCCCTCTCGGATTTTACAGAGACAGCATATTGCCCCCAACAATCTGGGTCCTCATTTTACCCACCTCGGAGGGCTGGAAGGCTGAGTCAACCTTGAGCCTGGTGAGATTCGAACTGCCAAATTGCTGGCAGCCGGCAGTCAGCAGAAATAGCCTGCAGTACTGCACTCTAACCACTGCGCCACCATGGCTCTTATGTACCTATATAAATATCCGTTTTACAATATGTCTCGCATCTGTTTTCTTAGAGAGGCATCCAGCAGTCTGTACTGTACTTTCTCGCTATATTCAGAGTTTGGCCACTTTCATTTGTGGGCATGCTGGAGCTTGACAAAAAGGTAAGTTTATTTATTGTCTTAGTGATGCTCTCTTCTCTAGTAATACCTGAAAGTAGATCAGTATTCCAAGCCTTCCGCTGTCCTGAAACAATTAGCAATAGTTTATTCAGATTTAATATTAATGTACCATCACTATTTTGCTTCCAGGAGAGAAGGACTATAGCTTAGTGTTGGTTCCATGTTCTCCATGCAGAAAGCCTCAGGTTCTGTTCCAGGCATCCCTCCTGAAAAGGCTCCTAAGATTGACTGTGAAATTCATGGAAAGAAATTGAGAGCTACTGAACAACAGAACAGATGGTCCTTAACTAGATGGAAAATTGTGTGGTTTGGTAGAAAATAGCTACTGACATCCTCATCCTGACAACTCTTTAGTTCATATTTTGTTATGAGTTGATCAGATGCTGGAATCTTCCAGTGATTGCTTGACTAATGCAATTTTTGTCCCCCTCTCAAACCAGATTTTTGGAAATAGCATGGCAGATGTTTCAGTATCTCATGAAATGCTGATTGTAACGCACAACACAGGTCATGTCAGATTGTATAGCTTCCAGGCAATCTCTGAACGGGTAATAGCAGACAATTACAATACTTTATTCTTTTTTTTTTTTAGTATCACTCTGAGCTTATATGAGATTTTTAAGTGAATTTTAACTTTTGCCAGTGAGGGCATGGGGAAACAATTTACTATCTACCTAGGCATTAATCAAAAAGCATGTTTGGATCCAAATAAAAGAAAAGAAAAGATGATTTTTAAAAACCCTGTTCTTTATCCTTTTCCTTTTTTTGTTTCTATTATTTTTTATTACATTTAAAGATTGCTTCATTTAATTGGGTTACTTTTAGTATATTTAAATGTTTCGACAACATTTTGCATTTTTAACAATAAAATGCTTAAAATGTTTACATTTAATTAAGAAACAAGGCTATAATTTGACAATACAATTTGAGGTTTTAATCTCATGCACACAATTTATTCAGGAATAAGTATAGGTAAATCCACACTAATAAGGTATCTAACATTTGTTATAAATCAATGTAGACCTCTTTAGATGTGTATACAAGCATATTATATACTGTATATATGTGCAATAGAATTAATCAGATGTGATGTCATTTTTAGTTCATGGAACACCCGGTAGATTTGGGACAGGAATACAGCTGGAATGGCAAAGTTGGGATTGTGGGAAAATACCCTTTTGGCATTCCGTGTAACATTAAAATAACAGGTATTTATGAAGGCTTATTGTTCGTCAGCATAACTGGTTGGCTTTAGATTTTGTTTAAAAATGCTAGCAATCCTAACTACTTTTATAATCTGATGGTATTTTTAGATAGTGTTACGTTATTCTTATTAGCCCTTCCCAGTGTAATCCTATACACAAGTTAGCTCTTTGAATTCAGTGACAATCACTTCTAAGCAAGTGAATATAATAACCTTGCAGCTGGTGAGGTTGTGGCGTTAAAAAGTGGTACAATTTTTAAAAAGTTACACTGACTAAAATATTAAGGTGATACAATATTCTGCCGGTTTCCCACAAGCAGAGTCAATGGGAAAGCCAGCAGGGAAGGTCCTAAGTTGCTCTGGTTAAGTCTCTCTCCTTGTTCTTTCTTTCCTCATACGCAGCAAGCTCATCTTCCTCCTTTGTTCGCACACCCACCAAGCACCTTCCTCCTGTGGCCTCCCTGCATTCACACATGTAACCACCAGGACCCTCCTTGTCTGGCCTCCCTATGCTTGCACACAAACATGCATTCACCCCATGCCCTCCTTCCCCAGTCACCCTGCTCTTCCACATATACATGCTCATATCTCACACCTTCGTTCCCCTTGCTTCTCTGACTTTGTGTTACACGTCAACAGCACCCCCTCCAATTTGTGCACACACCCTGTGACAGGGTTCCCACAGCTTCCCCTACCTACCTGTGGCGTTTTCGTGCTCCTTACCTGGACTCCCTCCACTTCCCGCTTAACAACCCGTGTTTCAATAGCCAGGACTGTGTGGATTGCCACCACTAGGCACTGCAGTCATGTGTCGTCATGCTCTACAGCTACAACCCCAATCCCAGTTGCCATCATAACTTGAGCACAGCCTGTATTATGATAAAACAGCAGCACGTGCTACATCAATAGTAAACATAATACTGTAGAAAAATAGATAAGGTTTAAATCTACTGTGGCAATAGGAATAGCACTTAGACTTATATACTGCTTTAAAGACCTCTAAGCAGTTTACAGAGTCAGCCTATTGCCCCCAACAATTTGGGTCCTCATTTTACCCACCTCAGAAGGATGGAAGGCTGAGTCAACCTTGAGCCTGGTGGGATTCGATCTGCCAAATTGCAGGCAACTGGCTGTCAGCAGAAGTAGTTTGCAGTACTGCACTTCAACCACTACACCACCGAGGTCATAGAAAGTTTTTTTTTTTTAAAGTTACCATAATTGAAAGGAACGTAACATAGGCACCAAATGAAAAGTGCTCTAAAAATGGGGGGAAGTGCTCTAAAAATGGGGCACTGATCTGAGAAATGCCCCTCTTTCTATCCCTCTGTCCTACCTTGGGGGGAGGGGCCAGGTAGGGACACCGCAGGAGAGGCTGTTTCTTAAACTTTGTAAGTTCATTCTACACTTTGAAGTGGTTTCAGAAACTTAGTGGCAGCCAGTAAAGATGGCAAAGTCCTGGCATATGTAACATTAGCCAGATCAAGTCAGTTGTCCCTGTTTTGAACTGTTTTCAATGGGAGGCTCGTCTCCAATGCAGGGCAATAATCCAAGCTGCCTACATTGGTTGTTTAGAAAAATACTATTTTCCAGGCTCTTTTCTCCATAAGTTATGTGTCCGTCTCTTCAAGAGAATTTTTGGCAGTTTTTGTGTTAGATAGTTACAAGGAGATAGAAGCCATATGTAACTCGCTAGATGATATTAAACTCAGTTCCTTTCAGTGGTAACTAGTTTAACAAAGGATGAAGAATGCTGGGAGTTTTACCACTGCAGCATCTGAAGGACCACAGTATTGTTATGCAATAACGCTCCTCTATAAGCTATTGGTGTTCCATTATGTTTTTAGGAGGACAGTTAAAAACAATTTAGCTTAGCATATGTGTCTCCATATGTAGCACATGTATGTATATAGTGCACATATGTACACATTAAAATAAATTGTTCTTATGTGGCAACTATTCTGACTTTCAGGAAAATTCCATTGTTAAATAAGTTTCAGCAGCATTAGTTAGTTACTTGAAAAGGATGCATTGAATAATGCAGGTGTCAGGGTTCCAGAAATTGTCCGTTTCAATCAGTAACTCTTGAGACAAGCATATTCTCAAAGTGCTTTATTAAAACAGAAACTTGGGCACATCTGTGGAATTCCAAAACTAAGTTTCCTCCCAGACTTCCCACTATACAATCAACATCCACCCCTTTTCTCCCACATCATAAATCACGTGAACCAATCACCCTTCAACTATAATTCTTGCTGCACCATAGAAAATGACCTTGACAATCTTACGTATCTGTTATGTCTACTGAAAATTACTCAAATAACAACAGACCCCCTTCCATCCTTTGTAGCTGTGTGGCAGCTTTTAATAGGGATTTCAAAGCTTACAGCAGGATTATGTTGCTACTTCCATTCTATTTCCCACTCCCTGCATTTTACATACTGTAAGCCATAATATGGTTTGAGTTTGATTTAATATAACATGCACACCCCAAAATGTACTTTTTAAGGTACTGCTTATGGCTTACCAGTCTTTATCAAACCATTGTTTAAACTAAACAGAGCAAACACAAAATCTCACTTACAAACATATTTGGAATTTAAATCAACCTCTATTGTCATTTTTTCTGGAGTAATTATGCTGCAGTAGAATCAAGACAACAGGAGGACGTATAGCAATATATTTTTATTTTTGGACCTTAAGACTTCTTGAAGATGTTGGATATTCAGTAAAATTAAGAAACATATCAAGATTTTCCTTAACTCTATATTTTTATTAGCCTGGATTATTTTTGCATTCAAATATAAACTTCTGTTATTAATGGAAATATTTGCTCTGTGCTTGGCAAAACATGTCTAATGTTTTTGATCACAGACTCTGGGTTATCTAAAATTTTCATAATTAAAGCCAATTAAGAAACACTTCATATGAATACTGAGCAGTTTTATAACAGTTTATTGATAGCTGTCATGATTTCCCCCCAAAATGTAAAAGCAATAAAATGATGTGCCTAAAATGTTTTAGATATGATTAATAATTAACTTAGTTGGTGGTTGTAGTGTACATATGTCCAGATAACATAACTTCTTTTTCAATAATGTTAAAGTTTCTATTACTGTGTAATTTTTAATATTTCTTTATAATACTTATGGGAAATTGATTCCTTGAGCTGTTCATTAACTTACTCAGATAATCATTTGAGATTCTTCTTAATTGAATGCAAAATAGCATGGTTTGTAATCATGGTTTGCATTATAAAGTAGAGAACTGCATTTTTCTGCATTTAGTGCAAGTTCAAAGGAAGGTTTTATTTTAATTGACGAGCAGAAGAACAAGTGAAATGATAAAGTTGTTCATGTGAATATATTTATTAATATTCAGTTATTTTCACAGACACTCCAGATCTTCTTTTTGAAGTCTCATCCCTCGAGAGTGCGTTTCAGATTGGAGGATATCCTTGGCATTATATCATTACACCTAACAAGAAAAGTCAGGAAGGAATCTTCCATGTTTGTTCTTTAAAAGACCACACTTTGGTAACATTCTAATGCAGTGAATTATGTGTTTCCCTCAGGAATGATAATAGAACCAAAATGTTAAATGTTTTTTCTTGGATATTGTCTTCCATCAAACAGTTTTATTTAGGTGACAACATAATATTGAAAGTTAATGACCATCATAATATTGAAGGATTGGGCATGTACAAAATGATACATGATCAAGTTGAGGTTTTTTTGAATTTCATCCTGAAAAGGATTCTGGAAGGCCATATCCCACTGAGGGGTATATCCAAAAGCATAGTGAACAAGGCCAACAATTATGATTTTGATCTTCATTTCCCCTCCCCATCTGGAATCTATTTACTTATTCATATGTAGTCAGAAATAGGTCGCACTGAATTTAGTTGAGCGCATTCCTGGAAAAGCGTGAGTAGAATGTTAATGTTACAGAGGAAATGTAAATGTCAGTTGATCTCATTCCAATTCAGAATTGCATTTTCAGATGTCTCTACCCTCTCCTTAGATAAATCATATAGAAATATTGCTTTCCATTAACTTCAATTTTAGTTCTTCAGATCTTTGCAAAACTTTCCCTGCTCATGGCAAAAACACCCACCATATTTAATTCTAACCAATAAGGGATTTAAAGCTTAGTGAATTTGGAACAGGACCAAGTGGAAGCAACAGTTCCCAAAGCAGAGCCAACAAAATATTTTCAAGATTTTTCAAACATAGTGGAACACCAAAGAAGTCTAAATAAGAGTTGATACAAATAGGTGAAATTGTGGGTTTGAGTTGGGGGAAAAAAGTGTCAAGAGTCCTAAAATGCGATAATCTTCTATATGCATAATTTCCCACAGCCCTTTAAGAATATTGGAATATGCAGATGATAGATTTTCTCCACTTCTGCTCTTTTCAGTGTTAGTTTAGATTTAAATTTAAATCTAAATTCTATCGATTTAGGCAAAGAATGGCATACAGGATATGAAATGCTGTTCACTGGAACCTGACAGGATATCTTTCCACCCTGACAGTTCAGGAAGGATGCTACACGTGGGTCCAAATTTAATTAAGTAAGTGATAGCTGAAAACCACTTTGCATCAGGGTGAGAGTAATTTGCTAGTTCTGTGTGGGATTGGCTGTTGAGATAGAATATCTGATTAACTAAAGCTAGGAGCTATAATGTGGGGTTGGGGTTGGAACAGGTGAATGAGAGCCACAGGTAATAAGGAATGGGCAAACTATTCCAGGGTTTACATGATAGTTTGGACTTCAGGGACCACCAAACTCATACTTTTATGATCCTTTTAAATCCTGAGGACCACTAATATGAATTTATATATATATATATAATATATATATATATTATTTTTTATATTAAATATAAATTAAATATTTTTTAAAAAATTATATATAAACGTGTGTGTGTGTGTGGTGTGTGTGTGTTTATAACAAAATCATAAATGCTTAATCATAACGGGCAGAGCGAAGGGAAAGGGGGCTTTCTCATCCTTTGGGGGGAAAGAGGGAAGATTTAATACTGCTGGGATTCAAAAGAAGCCACATGGTGCCTGGAGGCTGGGAAGGTCTGGACGGGGAGGAACTGGCTCCCCCTCCACAAGAAAAGCAGAGCCCCCAAAAAAAACCTGGTCTCCTGTCATTTCATATCTCCTCCAGGTCTCTCCCTCCTTTGCCAGGTGTGGCTGCCTGGAGTTGGGGGAGGGAAGGAGGGCCAGGCTGGAAGCCTCCCCCCAGCTGCACCTTCCAAAGAGACAGAAGAGCAGGCGGTGTGTGTGTGTGTGTGTGTGTTTGTCTGAGCTGAGGGGCCTCAGGGCAACTTCTGCTGGGAGAAGCAGAGTCAGAAAGGGGCAACAATAGTTGCCTCCCCTGGCGCCCATTGTCAACTCTCCCTATTAATTCTCCAGCTTTGGACTGCTCCCGCCTCTCTCTCTCTTCTTTCCTCTCCCCCCCCCCTGCACATCTGGAGGGAGGCAAGGAAAGGGAGATAAGAGCTGTGTGCAGTTCTTGCTCCTCCAGTCCTCACTGCCTTTCCCAACATCAAAGCCTCGGAGACACAGGCAAAGCCACTGCAGCGGTAGCACCCAAGTTGCCTTAGCATGCTCGCCTCTCGGCACTGGTGGCAACGGGTACTTGCTGCAGCTATCCGGCAGAAGCACGAATAGCAGCTGCTGCCTTTCTTCCCAGATCTTAAATGCCTGGCTTGCTTCTCCACTATTGCTGTCTCCTCTTCCAGCGCCGCCTCCTCTGGGTAGGGCAATTATGAACTAACCGAGCATGCTAAAACAACTCGGGTGCTACCGCTGCGGGCGGCTTTGCCTGTGTCTCTGAGGCTTCAATTTTGGAAGAGGCAGCAAGAGCTGGAGGAGATAAGAGCTGGAGGAGATAAGAGCTGCATACAGCTCCATGTCCCTTTCCTTGCCTGCTTCCAGGTGGGTGTGGGGAGTGGGAGGAAAGAGAGAGAGAGGCAGGAGCAATCCAAAGCTGGAGAATTAATGGGGAGAGCTGACAGCAGGCACCAGAAGAGGGGACTGTTGTTGCCGCCACTGATGTGTGTGGGAGCTGGTTGGCACGTGCATCTCAGGGACCTGACTCCAGGGTCCCTCAAAGAGCCAGGAGCCGCAAGAACTGCGTGGGCCAGATTAATTGCTTTCGGGGGCCATTTTTTCTGCGGCCCACCAAAATTTTCCACAGCCCACCGGCTGGCAACCACTGTTTAGATGACAAAACCAGGTCTTTAAGGCCAGTAGGGTGAGGATAAGTCTGTGAGCTATGAGGCTCTCTTTTTGGTCCTCCAGATAGCACTCTTTCATGGATGGGAACAGATCATACCTATACTATTGGATCTAACAGGACAGATGGATACCACTGGGGAAAGACAGTCCCATAAATAACTTGGCCCCAAGCCACAAGGCTTATCCACAATTAAACCTATCTAGATTAGTATTGCTTGTTGAAAGTGGCTCTTTGGCTGAAATGTTTCTCATAGTCGTCTATATTACCCTTTTAAATGGCAAGTCCAGGGGTTAAACTGTGAATACTTTTCCATATGCAGGTCATCCTCCATCTATGACCACAACTGAGCCCAAAATTTCTGTTGCTAAGAAAGACAGTTGTTGAGATTTTCCCTATTTTAAAACCTTTCTTCTCACAGTTATGTTCAACACTGCAGTTGTTAGGTTAGTAACACAGTTGTTAAGTGAATCTAGCTTCCCCATTGACCTTTCTTATCGAAAGGTCGGGAAAAGGTGACCCCGGGGCACTGTAACCGTCTTAAATATGAAGCAGTTGCCAAGCACCCAAATTTTGATCCCATGGCCAGCAACATTTGTATGAAAAACAGTCGTCACTTTTTTCAGTGCTGTTGTAACTTCGAACGGTCACTAAGCAAATGATTGTAAGTTGAGGACTACCTGTATGCTATTATGTATGTTACTCTGAGGAGGCATCTAGCTCTTTCAAAAGATCCTTTTTGTGGGGGGGGGGGGGGAAGCAGCATTTAGCTCCATCGGGTAGTAATTTGTTCAAACAACCACATCTTCATTTTCTACAAGGAATAAAAAGCAGTAAAATTGGTATTTAGGGAGAAAGTACTTTCAGCTTTCCCCATTCTTGTGAATCTGATCGATCCCCATGGGGTTTTTCTTTCTACAGAGTCCTGAAGTTGAAGGAAAGTGAAAGTGCCAAGCAGCAAGAAGTCACAGAAGATTTTATCATAGAAGCCAACAGGGAAAATAATGTGAGATTATAAAAAGAAAACTGGTTGAAACCATTATTCTTTAAGAAAAATATATTTCATTGGGAGAGTTTCTTTTCTCTGAGGCCTGAGTCAAACATTACATATATAATCATAGTTTAGTAAATGTATGACAGTTGGCTGGATTCATAAAGCATGCTAAAAACAAACCAAAAGTTCCTAACCGTAATGTCTGTCCTTTAACTGAGCTGCATAAGAGAGGCAACATATCATAAGAATTGAAAAAAAAATCCCCTTTATTATTTCTATTTTCTGCAAGGTGGTTTTTTTAAAAAAAATCTCATTTAAAATTAGAATCCGTGTTCAAATAGAAATAAAACAAATGCTTAATTGGTAATGTTCTTCTTAGTTGATTATTTGTCAAAACAACAGAAAAAAACCCTCTCTTACCTTCATATTTTTAATATCAAAGGTGAACAACTCTGTAACAGTAACAGCATCTGGCCGAATAGTGAAGAAGCGTTTTAAATTATTGGATGATGATCCTGAGCAAGAGGTAAATTCAGTTTTAGATAGTTGGCAATCATTTGATCCTGAATAAAGCAGTCAGAGAAATGACCCACGTTGGCAGGGTAAAGCCACTGCATATGCCTACAAAATGTTTTTGTTTGTATGCCATAATTTCTTAACCGATATATCCAGGAATATGTTGGGAGTTGCTCTATTTTGCAGGAGGGAGAGAGAGATAAAGCAAGCATTTTCATTTTATCGTTGACCTCTGATCTGTGAGGAATCTTTCTGTGAATTATTATTGTGCTAATAGGACTTAAAGAATGTGAGGACTGTTAAATTCTAGAAATTTAAGCTGCGTGATTGCCTTAGGAATCCTGGAAAGAGATGTGAGGAATTAACTTGGTTGTTGATTATCCACTTAATCTCACAAGGTCTTGCCAGAGACAAATTCTATGCTGTTGAAGAACATGCAGGTCACAAAAAGATGATAAATAATGCAAAGAAAACAGTTGAGATCTGAACTGAGCAATATGTCCCTACATCATTAGCAATGTATTTTTGGAAACATTTTTTCACTTTCTATTAGGAACTGTAGCCGAGATGACACAGCCACAAGAATTCTAATTCCTCAGCTTCTGGAAACCATTTCCAGCTTTGTTTCCATGGAAATGAATATAGTTGAAGGGGGAGGGGGGATGAAAACATGGCAAGAACTGTTTGAGGCTTTTAGAATCTGTAATTCATTTATATTCAATTACCAAATTTTAAAAGAGATCACAGAGAAGCAAGATCCCAAGTTTTACCTAAAGCATTCCTTTTCTTTGGTTTTACAGCCTTAAATTATATTTTATAGAAGGAAGTTATTTAAAATACTTTTCCGTATTTAATTGGGGGACATAAATTCAAAAATGTCTGCAGTCCATTTTAGAATAAATCTTAAAACATGGGATGTCTATATGAGTTGTCTGTTTGCTGATTTTATTGTTAACAGTATTTGGGTAGTTGCTACATTGTTGTTTTTCCCAAAACATCTCTCCAAGCTACAGTGGAATGTATATTGCAGATCAAATCCTGATGATGTCAGTGGTTCTGTGCCCATCTGTTACTTAAGTGGGTTGTAAATGTCATCATATATATAGTAAGGGAACTAAGGTGATGTTGAATTAAGCGCAGAAATTCTACAATCTATCCCACGCTTACAGGGGTGGGATTCAAATTTTTTAACAACCGGTTCTGTGGGCGTGGCTTAGTTGGTAGGCATGGCTTGGTGGTCATGTGACTGGGTGGACATGGCTTGGTGGTCATGTTATTGGCTGGGCATGGCCAACTCAATATCACTCACATCGAGGCATGCATCTCCTCGCCTGGCCTCTCATGACTGTGGGGATGCTGCAACAGTCGTAAGTGTGAAAAATGGTCATAAGTCACTTTTTTCAGTGCCATTGTAACTTTGAATGGTCATTCCACACAAGCAAAGTACCAGCAAAGGAGGGGGAAAAAACTCCAGAGACGTTCCTGAGACAGGAAGTTTAGTCCTGCCAAGAATGTAATAAGGGTTAACAGAGAGGCAGTTTCTGTAAGCAACACCAGAATGTTTCCTTTCTGCCTTCCTTACAGGATTAGGCCAGTAATTTCTTCTAACAACCGGTTCTCTGTACTGCTTAGAATGTTAATAACCGGTTCTAGTAAATAGGTGCGAACTGGTGAATCCCACTCCTGCACGCTTAGCCATTGGAAGCTCACTAAGTGACTTCAGACCCACCTCACAAGATTGCAGTTGTGAGGAAAAAAATAAACTGTATGTCATGTTGAACTCCTGAATGTCAGGATGCAAATTCATTAAATAAACTTGATAATGTACAAGTTGAAGCTCAGATGAGTTGAAGCCTTGTTCATTAAAATGAAGAGAACCTACCTGCACTCATTTGTCTTTCAACACGCACAATGTTTTCCAATATAACAACTGGAGTCTGAGTTACTAAAGTCAACTGTAGAAATGATGCATCTTTACAGAGAACTCAAGTAAACTGGATTGGAAATACACACTATGACCAGATGAATAAGAATAAGCTTTTAAAAATTTAGGAAACTTTTCCTTGTTTTTATGTTTTAAATTTGTATTGAAAAATAGAAAGATACTTTAAAATGTGACTAATGTGCCCACTACTGGATTTTTTTTTTTTTTTATGTTAAGACCTTCAAAATTGTCGACTATGAAGATGAACTGAACTTGCTATCTGTTGTGGCTGTTACTCAGATAGGAGTGGATGGGGCAGCTCATCTTGATTTCCATTGTAACGAGCAGGGTATTCAGTTGAAGAGTTTTCCTTTTGTGGAGTCCTGGGATGTGGTAAGTATAATTTAGGTTTTCCTAATGTTCCTACTATGAACGTACTACAGTAACTTAGCTCTGATTCTGTCAAGCCATTTATGTATGCCATTAAAATCTTAAAGATAAAAATTACCAAGAAGTGGGACAAGTTATGAAGGAGTTATAGAAAAATAATAATTCAGCAGTCTGGAAATATACCCAATGCATTCCTGTTAGATCCATCTGATTTTTATCCAGAGTGGAGTTCTGTAGATTTAAATTGACTGATTGCTTTGAAGCTATGAGATACACATACTTCCCTCCAAAGAACCTTTCCAATTTAAAAATAAGCTTTAAGCATCTTTTTAAAAATAAAGTTGAAGGGCAGGTGTTTTTGATAATTGGATAAAGGGCATTTATTTGTTTAAAAGTCCCCAGTCTGAAGAAAAGGGCAAAGCAGGCTTTAAAGCTTTAATTGGGAAAAAAAAGTCCACAGCTGAAATTCAGACAAAAGATGGACTTAAAATTATTCCAGCTCTTGTGTATATGATATTGGCAATGTGTGGAAAGCTGGCATTATACAGAATGCTTAGGAAATCTATAGAATCGGTGATGTTTTTAGGCAAAGTGTCAAATGTCTGTGTTATTTTAATATGCTATATGCTGTCCTAGGTATTATATACTACCTAGGCATTACGCAGAATGACAAGAACTATTTAGGCAAAATATGAAAAGAGAGTCAAGAAAAGGTTAGGGTTAACCTTTAAAGACACAGGAAAATGAAAGAATGCTACCATAGAAGATCCAGTAATTTGCCAGTAATCTGGAAGGTGATGTCGTACAAAAATGTTTTATCACCACCAAGAGTTTATGTATCGTATAGATGCATTCTTGCTATCATTTGAAGTGAAAATTACATTTGTGTTCTCCTAATGCAGACATACAACCATGAAGTTCACTTTGATAGACATACAGTGCTGCACATACAACAAAAGCCCCACAGAATGTTCAGCTGTCATATATACCAGATGACCTGCAATAGTGGAAAAGATGACAATATACAAAAAGGAAAAAGAAGAGGATGTGTTTGGTCGAAAACTGGAGCGAGATACTGAATATTTTTAGATTTCACCTTGATTTGTAAACTGCTATGGACAGTATCTGAAGACGTGCAGATTTCTCTTTATGCAATGTAATAGTAGTAACTGTTATTCTTCTTTGTATAAAAGTAATTCTTTTTTAACTGCTTCTCAGCCTTTGGGTTAAGATCAAATGTACTGTAGTATAAATTATTTTAAATATTTTATTTTAAAAAACACTCAAGTAGCGAAATTGTAAATTGCCACAGATGTATATTTCCCCCCCTAAAATATAGCTCTTTGGTATTAATATTGTTGGGAGAATTGCGCAGAATGCAAATTCAAACTACATTTTTGCTGTCATTAAAAAAAATTGGAATTTAAATCATGCTTAAATTCTACTCTACATGGAGCAAAGAATGCTCTTCAGTTCGGTAGGGGCTTAATCATGGTTATCTATGCCCTGCTACAGCTAGACTTTATATAAACACTAACTGAAAGGGTTGTGTTTCTTCCAACAGGCAGAGAGGGAGCTGACCCTTAGTTCTTCTGTCTGCAGATAACTGATCACTTGCCAGTCATCTGAAGAAGATTGTTTAGAAGTAATGCTGTGTGCAGCAGTCCACTACTAAATGCCTGGGGGGGAGTGTTACTATTTTACAGTTATGCAGAAATAGAGTGATTAAGATTTAAGAAATTGGCTGTTCATTCTCCTGCTGCATGATATTGCCAATATTTGTGTGCGTCCATTCCCAGGTATCTTGTTTGGGAATTTTCGGTTTTTAATTTCTTTCTTTTTAAAAGGAAAAAAAATCACTTTTGAAAGATGTTCCTGAGAATTAATTTTGTTTGATTTCCTCCCTACTGTCAATGTTTTATTGAAAGATGTTCATTTATGTTGCAACATGTAAAACATTCTCACGTATTCATTTTAATATCTTGGCATTCTGGTGCTGAAAATAAATATTTCTTTATACAATATATTGTGCAAATGTAGTCATTACATATTGGTTTAGTATGATAGATACATCACAAAATGGTATTGATAGTGATACTACAATACCTATTGAATTTATGGCTTTCAAATAGCAAAATATGATTTTCTACTTACAGTTTTATAAATTATTTAAACTTTATCCTGCCTTTTTTATTTTTATAAATAACTCAAGGCAGCAAACATCCCCACTACTACTTCTTTCTATTTCAATCTTGTAAGGTGGGTTAGGTTGGGAGAGTATGACTGGCCTAAAGTCACCCCGTCATCTGTTCATGCCTAAAGCAGGACTAGAAGTCATAGTCTGCTGGCTTTTTAGCTTAACCACTAGACCAACTAGCTTCCATCCTCTTTCTCTTCTATTAGCTAGAAAGATCACAATGAAATCTATGCAGAACACAATTATAACCTTTGCTCATCATAAATTGAAGGAGAATTGCTAATGAATAGAAAAATAAAAATATGTAATGCTATGCTAATTTATTATATTTATCAAATCAAAACAACTATTTAAAAATGCAGGTGGCGCAGGAGTCACTTGTGGAATAATCCATCCTGCAACTCTGCTCAATGCATTTTGTGGTTCTTGCCGCATTATTCTTTTGGAATTGGAAGCCTACATTTTACATTTTGGAATTTCATTCCTATACATCAAGCTATGTAAGCCTCTGGCTATGTGACTTGGCTACATTTACCTTCCTATCTGTCTCAGCCAATGCTAATGAGAAGAAACTTGGAAATCATATTTTTAAATTATTCATTATGCTCAACAGTTAAGTAATATGAGAGAAAGGAAGAAATACCAAAAGCTTCCATATGATCTCTGGGGAGAAAAACTATACTTCAGCTTGGGAAAGGACCAAGAAAATAAATTATGCTTAAATATTTACAGAAAAGCTCCAAACATTTTAAAAATAAATAGCCAAAGCAGAGGAGATTGTGTTTCCTTGTTAAATATCTGTTTGGAGATAGAACATAATATTCTGGTAGCAGAAAGTGCTGTAGTTGTGGAAAGAGGAATTTAGAAATTAACCTTATGAGAGGGTTAAACTTCACTGTAACAATCAGGATGTACTGTCATCAGCAACAATAACACTAATAGGAAAATTTGAAAATTACCCTGGACGAATGCCTTAGCAACATAGGCAAGTTGTTAAGAAAAAATGGGCTTCAACTAATGAATAAGTGAAGTTTTATGGATTAGGGGTTTTTTGTTTTTTATTTTATTTTTAATTTTTTTATTCTAGAAAAAACATTTATTTGACATACATTTAAAATAGACAAATCTATATATATATATATATATATATATACACATACATACATACATACATTTTACAGCATATATTGAGCAATGGTTAATTTTTTTTTCTTTATCTTTATCATTGACGTGATCTGCCTTGTTACAATAACTCCTTCATTCTTTTAATGTTTTAATTTTCTCTATATAGTTTATGATTAAATGCACGTCTTCTGTCATTTCCATAACTTATCCAAATATCAAATATTACCTTTTCTTTAACCACTCATACCAAATGTTCCATATTTCATAATAGTTACTATCTTTTTTATTTTTTAACAATTTGGTTAGGCTATCCATCTCAGCACATTCATGTATTTTTTTAATTACCATATCCTCTGAAGGAATGGAAGACAGTTTCCAGTTTTGTGCGTAGGTTATTCTGGCCGCAGTTATGATGTGCAAAATTAAATATTGATATTTTTTCTCCATGTTTAAATCTATCATATTAGCAGAAAGGTTTCGGGTTCAAGTTTTAAATTTTGTTTTGTTATATTTAAAATCCAATTTCTAATATTTCTCCAAAACTTCTGAGCACATGGGCAAGTCCACCACATGTGAAAATATGTTCCTTGTGCGTAGTTACATTTCCAACAGTTGGGTGGTAGGTTGGGGAACATCTTAGCCAGTCTCGCAGGAGGTAGGTGCCAGCGATAAACCATTTCATATAAGTTTTCTTTATACGAGACTGACATGGTTAATTTGTAATTTATTTGCCAGATGTGTTCCCACTTATCTAATTCAATACTATGACCCACGTTTTTAGCCCAAATTATCATAGATTCTGTGATTGTTTCTTCTTTTAATTTGTAGTCCAAAAGATATTTATATGTTTTACTAATTGTTTTCTTTTCCTCTCCTAGCTGTATTTTATCTAATTCTTGTGGGGTCATATTAAAGCCAAATTGTTCTCTATCTTTTTTATAATGGGTTTGTATTTGTGCAAAGGGCCACCATGCTATTTCCTTTCCTTGAATTTGTATTTGGTTCCTATTTTTAAGCTCTCCAGTATCATATAATAAATCTTTATACCTGACAATATTTTCATAATCCAGTACATTTGGATGTGTGACTGCTTCCAATGTAGATAGCCACAATGGAACCTTTGGGTAGTGGTTTTTTTTAATCTTTCCCCAGATATTGAACAACACATTTCTTACATGGTGCCTTTGGAAATATGAATATGGTTTAAATTTTCCATCCCACATGAAGGCGTGCCAGCCAAGTTGGAGATCAAAACCTTCTAATATTAATAACCTTCTATTTTCTAATTTAACCCAATCCTTAAGCCAGTTTACTATAGCATCATCATAATATAATTCAAAATCGGGAAGGCCAAATCCTCCTTTTTTCTTGGCATCCTGTAATAATTTATATTTCACTCTGGGTTTTTTCCTCTGCCATATAAATTTAGATATACATTTGTTTAATTCTACAAAAAAATTCTTTTCCAACTTGACTGGCACTATCTGAAACAAGAACAACAGTTTTGGCAAAATATTCATTTTTACTATCGAAATACGTCCCAATAGCAATAACTGCAATTTGGCCCAATTATCTAAATCTTTAACTATTTGCGTTATTAACTTATCATAGTTATCTTTTTTAATCGACAAACATCTAGCAGTCAACCAGATCCCTAGGTATTTTACTTTATTTATCACCTGCATACCTAATTTATTTGCTGGTTCTTCCTTCTGCTCCTTTGTACAGTTTTTTGTTAACACTTTTGTTTTTTTTTGTTAATTTTTAACCCTGCCACCTTTCCGTATTCTTCTATTTCTCTTAGTAGTATAGGGCTCGCTTCTAAGGGTTCTTCTAATATAAATGCCATATCATTGGCAAATGCCTGGAGTTTATATTCCTCTTTTTTAATTTTTAGTCCTCTAATCCAGGGGTCCCCAACCACCGGGCCGCGGACCGGTACCGGTCCGTGGAGCACTCTTTACCGGGCCGCAAAGAAAAAAAAATAAAAAAAATATGGCGGCTTTCTTCGCCTTCGGTGAATGCTGCTGGGATCGGGGATCAAGGACACAAATGAAAGAAGGGGAGGGAGGAAGCAACCAAGCCTGTCCTGCTCTCTGGCTCAGCTCTCTCAGTCGCTTTCTCCTCCTCCACCAGCCCAGGAAGAAACTGCTTCAAAGAAGCCGGGGGTGGCTTTTCCTGTCGCCGCAGCTTCCCGGAGCGCCGTTTCACCACCACCCGCCCGCCCGCCCGCTCGCGGTTCAATCCACAGTGCTCCGTTCTGCCTGCCTGCCTGTCTGGTTGTTTGGGAGCAGCTTCGCTGAGAATAATAACTATTCGCCTCTTTTTATCAGCCGAAGCTGCTCCGAACGAAGAAGGCAGGCAGGCAGGCAGGTAGAACGGAGCACTGTGGATTGAACCGCGAGCAGGCGGGCGGGCGGGTGGGGGTGAAACGGGCGCTCGGGAAGCTGTGGCGACAGGAAAGCCACCCCACCCCCACCCCGGCTTCTTTGAAGCAGTTTCTTCCTGGGCTGCTGTAGGAGCGATAGAGTGACTGAGAGAGGAACGAGGCAGACACCTGAGGGAGGGAGGGAGGGAGACACCTGAGGGATGGGGCTGAGGGAGGCAGGGCCGAGGCGCCCCTGAACTTGGTGGTTTGCTGGCAGACGTTTTATTACCCGACTAGGTAACAACATCAGATGTTACCTAGTCAGGTAATGAAACGTCTGCAAGCAAACTACCAAACTCGGATTCTCCCCCGGTCCTTGAAAAAATGTTTCTGCTTGAAACCGGTCCCTGGTACAAAAAAGGTTGGGGACCACTGCTCTAATCTCTTGTTTTTGCCTAATTTGTACTAAGAGAGTCTCTTCTGCCAATATATACAGTAGAGGAGCTAGGGGGCAGCCTTGTCTTACTCCCTTGTTTATCTTTAAGGTATGTGTATTTTCCCCATTAATATTTTTGTGGTTTGCATATTATAAATTGTCTTAATAAATCCTATAAAACTTTCACCAAATTTCATGCCTATCAGTTGTTTAATAAGGAAGTTCCAATTCAGGTTGTCAAATGCCTTCTGGGCATCTAAAAATATCAATGCCATTGTCTTAGTTGAGTATACTTCATAATATTCTAATATATCCATAATGGTTCTTGTATTTGTTTTTATTTGCCTATGGGGGAGGAAGCCATTCTGATCAGTGTGGATAATTCTACTTAAAACTCTCTTTAATCTTTCCGCCAATATTGTAGCCATTATTTTGTAATCTACATTTAAAAGTGATATTGGTCTATAGTTTTGAATTTTTTGTGGGTCTGATTGTTCTTTATAAATAAGGGTAATATATGCTTCCAACCATGATTTAGGCATGTTAGCATTCTCCAGGGCTTCATTGTACAAGTCCACCAATATCTCCTCTATTGGTTCTTGGAATTCCTTATAGAATTCCGAAGAAATTCCATCTGGGCCAGGGGTCTTATTTGCTTTTTGTGTTCCAATTGGAATAGTTTTATCTTCATGAGAATTGGGAGAAGGCTGCCCGAGATGTTTGTACAAAGTTCTTTATGGTCTGGACTCAAGCCTTGTTTATCTGATCATTGCCTTAGTGATTGATAAGCCCACTGTCCTTCAAAGGTGTCCCCTTTATTCACAATGGTGAAATCCTGATAGCAATAGCACCTAGACTTATATACCGCTTTACAGCCCTCTAAGTGGTTTACAGAGTCAGCATATTGCCCCCAACAATTTGGGTCCTCATTTTACCCACCTCGGAAGGATGGAAGGTTAGTGAGATTCAAACTGCCAAATTGTAGGCAGCTGGCAGTCAGCAGAAGTAGCCTGCAGTACTGCACTCTAACCACTGCGCCACCACGGCTCATAAAGAACATTAAATACTTGTGCAGTCCCTCTAATTAGACATACCAAAAGAATAATTGACTAGACCCAAGCTGAAATGGATAAACTTGGTTGGAAAACAAGGAAACTAATGACCATACATCATGTGCTTCAACCAATAAATGTCATACACACATAAAGGTAATAAGAATAATATAAAAAAACTAGAATAAGAAAAATACAGTCTGAATGACTATATCAGGAAAATTAAGGAGGTTCTGCTTACAAAAGATTGTAAGGAAAGGCTCCCAAAGACAACAAAACCTAAACTGGGATGTAAAAAATAAATAAGTCAAAGTCAAATTAATATCTGAAAAAGAGCTAGTTTACATCTAAACATTATGTTTATTGACTCGGAGGTCCCTGGAGATTTGATCTCCAGTTTCACTTTTTGTAATTTTCTACTAGGAAAAGGTCAGTTTTCCTAATTTATATACAATTCCATTAAAGTGGGAGTTAGAATTGTTTGTGAATGTTCCAGCATCTTGGTGGAACTTGGCTGTAGTTGCATTAAAGGCCTTAGCAAAGGATTCAGATAACATAAACAGAGTTGGAAGGGACCTTGTAAGTCATCTAGACCAACCCCCACCCAAGTGGGAGACCCTACACCTTTTCTGACAAATGGCGGTCCAATCTCTTCTTGAAAGTCTCAAGTAATGGCGCTCCCACAACTTCCGAGAGCAAACTGTTCCATTGGTTGATTGTTCTCATTGTCAGAAAGTTTCTCCTTATTTCCAGATTAAATCTCTCCTTGTTCAGTTTCCATCCATTATTCCTTGTCTGGCCTACAGGCGCCTTAGAAAATAGCTTGACCCCTTTCTCCCTGTGGCAGCCCCTCAAATATTGGAAGACCACTATCATGTCTCCCCTGGTCTTTCTCTTTACTAGACTAGCCAAGTCCAGTTCCTGCAACCGTTCATTGTATGTTCAAAGCTGCTTCAGCCAGGGAAGAGTGGTTAGAGACTTGTTAACTTCCTAAATATATCAATACTCTCGATATTATACCTTTGCATGAAAAATTTCCTTAGTATAAAACCTGCCTTGTAAATATACCCTTTGGTACTAAAATGTTTATCAAGATTAGCATGAGCCTTATTTCATTTCTATCATTAATTGGAACTTGATTGGGCCCCTACATACAGAGATAATGTGATCCTCAACCACCTTGCTAAATCATGGGTTAAAGAAATGCTAACATTAAGCAGCCTCTGCTTATATGTGAACAATTAATCTGTAACTAAACAAGCTATCAATAGTTTATATATTATGCAAACCAGGAATACTGAAGAAAAGTGTTTCTGGTTTGTTTTCTCCTCCTGGAGAAAAGCCATGGTTTGTTTTAGTAATCTTTGTTTTGTTTTGAACAAATCAGAATCTCTGGATTTCCCCATACCATAAAAACCTTGTGTGCAGATGTATTGATTTTTTAAAAACCCAACACATTGCTTACTTGCTAAGTAAAACACATTATCATCACTCTGAATATCATCACCACAAGTGATATGATTTTGCTGTGCAGAGGACAAGTGGGATTGAAAGAAAATTGGGCTGGAGAGAAATTATTTGCAAACTGTACGCAATCAAATATATTTCAATAGAATAATGAAACAATGTTATGTAAAAGGTAATAATGCAAAAGGTCTGGCAATTGACTTGCAAAAATTGTACTTTTACAAATCACTGTAAATTAAGAGGACTGATCGAGAAAGAACCAAAGTCCCAAGTTATTTTTAAGGCACTGAGATTATGTGCCATCAAGTCATTTTCAACTCTTAACGGCCACATGGATAAAAGACCACACAGATAGATTCTCCAAACAGATCTATCACTAACCTTTTCTTTCATGTCTCCCAATGGTGCACTCATCCCCTCTTGTTGGCCTATCCACCTTGTCTTCTTTTTCTTTCTTTTCTTTCTTTCCTAGCGTTATAGCCTTTTTCAGAGTGGGTTTTCATATAGTGTATCAGAGTTTGTGCCTCAAGTGACAACTATGTATTAATTTGCTCAATGAGCCATCAGTTTGTTTTCTTGGCTATTCACAGAAGGCTCAGGTGTCTTCTCCAATGCCAAAATTCAAACCATAGATAATCTTCCTATCCCACTTCTTGAAGTTCAATTTTTGCTTCCATAGAGGGTCACAGATCTATCAATAGTGGGGAAAATACATTTCAAAATCCAAAGCAATTCCTAGTGAAGCAAAATCTGGTTGGATCCTGAAATCACTTTTTCCTCATTCATGGGAGAAAAAGAGGACAAATATGGATCCAGTTGTGTACCTCTTAAAAACTATACTGAATCCAGAAACCTAGATCCAACAGAAGGTGTTAAATTTTTTTTTTGCTGATTTTTGTAAGAGAGCTCTTGTTAATACTATTGCCTAAACCACTCTGAAGTTAACTGGCTGGAAGCCATGTTTTAATGAAATGGCAACAGCTGTGTTCTCTGATGGAAATATATTTAAGCGTCATCCTGTCTACAGAGCAAGCCTAATGCATATAGTGTTTGTATCATGCCAGTAATGTAAGTATACATAATTTATGTTTGAATTTTTTCATTGCAGTTTTACAACTTTTTTCCATTGCTGACTGATAGTTGCTTTTTAATTTATTTCAAGATAAAGATTTAGATAGTTTAGAATGTATATGCCCTCAATAAAGACCTAACTTTTGGTTGAAACTAGTACCTTATTATTTTTTTACAATTCTATTAAAAGGGTTGTTTGGTTTAATTTTCACTTTGGGACTTTTATTTTTCATTAATCTGTGAATATAGTTAGGTTTCTTTCCTGTGCAATCATGCCCAGCAACCACAAATTATATTAAATGGAGAAAGCTAATATAAAAAGAAGGGATGGAGAAAGATACATCATAAGAAAGTTGAGGTAAAATCAATGCAAACTCCTGGTTTAAGGTGAAAATTAGGGTCTGAGAGTGTCTGAAACTGGTTAAGTGATCAAACATCCTCTCTCTCAATGTTCTGCAATGTCTTCTTTAAAAATTTCCACCTCTTTTAACATCAGTCTTACTTAATGCTCTTATTTCTGCTAGATTTACCTTTCCATCTTCTGAAGAACTACCTTGTTTTTTATTAGGGCTTATTCCTTTCTCATTCTAATCATTCTAATATTAAGATGCAACCAGGCCAGGCCTCTTTAATGTTTGCATATTTAAAGCTAAACATTCAACAATCTTAAATATCTTGTGCTACTCATAATAATTTTACAAAGTCATATACCCTATGCACTTTAATGTGTGTGTGTTTGTGTATGTATACGTATGCATATATAACAAATGTAACTCAAAAGTGTGAGTGACTTTTAATACCCAATTATAAAATTAAAACAGTTAAAAGCTTAAAATAAAATGGATCAGCCCAGTTCAAAAACAAACCTAACAATAAAAACATAATACACCATCCTCAGGCCTGAATAGATCCAGATCATAAGGGCTCCTGGAACCACAAGAGAGTGGATACTGTATGCATCTCTGATGGATGTTGTTCTAGAAGGTAGGGGAAACAATACAGAAGGCACAATTCATTGGTTCCCAAAATGATGTTTAATTGAAGGGACCTAAATCACTCTTGCCCTACCTGAACATACCTGGTGGAAACAAATAGACAAGGGGGTTTGCTTAGCAAATAATTCAACATTATGCATGGAATAAGTCAAGCATTATGTTTACAGAATAACAGAGTTGGAAGGGACCTTGTAGGTCATCTAGTCCAACCCCCTGCTCAAGCAGGAGACCCTATACCATTTCTGAGAAGTGGCTGTCCAGTCTCTTCTTGAAAGTCTCCATTGATGAAGCACCCACAACTGTTCCATTGGTTAATTGTTCTCACTGTTAGGAAATTTCTTCTTAGTTCTAGGTTGAATCTCTCCTTGATCAGTTTCCATCCATTGTTCCTTGTCTGGCCTTCGGGTGCTTTGGAAAATAGGTTGTCTCCCTCCTCTCTGTGACAGCCCCTCAAAATATTCATATTCCCTTGTTTGTTTATAATTTATGGAGAAATGCTTGTGGTGAGGCCACAGGTGTGTTTGGTTTAGACAGGAATTTGTGCACAAATGATGCTATGCTGGTGATTTGAAGCAGATATTGGACTGTATGCTGCAGCAAGAAGTATAAATCTGAAAATTAATGTCTCAAAAGACCATGATAGTGTGATTGATAGGAAAAATGGAGTGAATTGCAAGTTATATATAAATACCAAACAGCTAGAGCACCCCATCAAACTCAAATTTCATTGAGGGCCACATCAGGGTTGTGTTTGACCTTGGAGGGCCAGGGGTGGGCATGGCCAGCACATCTCTCATGTTGGAGGCACCTGCCATGGCCAAATGCCAAGGCAGGACTTCACCAAGACCCTCCCTCACTCTCATTATAATCTCCTTCCTTATCTCCTTCCCTTCCTTCCTTCTTTCCCTTCCTTCCTTCTTCTTTTTCCTTCCCCCTTCCTTCTCCTTCCTTCTTTTCACCGGCAGAGGGCTGCAGGAGGCTGTTCCAGCCAAAAACGGGCTGCAGGGGGATCAGGCACAGCCCCCAGCTCCATTTTTGCTGGCAGAGGCACTGTGGGCTGGTCCTTTGCTGTTTTCAAGCCAGCCCCATGGGCCACATCTAAGCACCCTGCGGGCTGGATCCGGCCCACAGGCCTTGAGTTTGATACCCCTGAGCTAGAGCCAGCTGATTAAAATGTATATTTCAATATTGACTAAAAATAGAAAACTTCATGAAAAAAATTCAAGGATAGTTGAAATGATCATAGAAAGGGAATAGGTACTTTATGGTCCGTTGCAAGGAATGTTTGTCAAGCAAACAAAAAGGACTGTGTAAAAGGGGGTACTTCTGCCTCTTTGTTATATGAAGAGTTGGCTTTGTTGAAAGGCTGGAAAATGCCTTTCTTCTGAGGATTCGATTTTCCGGCTGGGAGCACTCTGGTGCAAGGATTCAGACAACTGCTTGGAAGCTGGGTTTATTTTTCAGGAAGGCGAGAGATAGCAAGAAGTCTGTGCGTTCCTGGAGCTAGCTCTCTTTGTATAATAAAAACCCTGATTTTTTATACCTTTTTTCTCCTTTTGTGTGTGAGTGCTTGTGTTTGTATTTCTTAATGTTTTAAATCCTGTCAGGGGTTGTCTTCATTTCCGCCGGAGGGTAAACTCCGTGGGGTGCAGAAGGCAAACTTTGCAGGGTAGTTTGATTGGATTATCAGTTTCCTAATGTTTTCTTATATTTGTTTTGTGGCAATCTCCTGTCTGCTATGGAATTTATTTCGTGTCTTTTGTCTATTTGTTTTGCTGATTTGGCATGACCTGTTGTTTGTAAGGGATTTCTTTTTCTTGTTTCCCTAGCTTTCTTAATTACTTGGCTTTTGTCTAGGAGGCTTCTTTCAATACCTTTTATTAAATCTCTTTTCCTATGCAAGTTTGTTTTATGGCTGGCCTGATGTTCCCTTTGGGCTTTTCCTGCTTGGGTGTCACCACTGTCCTCATGAAGTTCCCTTTCCACAATCCTTCATTTTTTTATTTTTATTTTTAAGAGTGTGGTCTCTGATTGAATGTCTGGGTATACTTGGTATTGTGATCAATCTGGATCATTATCATGGCTGCCTGTCTCCCCTTTAATTTTCTCTTCTGAGAGGGAATACAGGCCTTTAGGCAGCTAAGGCAGGGCGGTATGCATCGACAGAGGCAACACATGAGGGCTCCAAAGACACAAATGGTGACTGTGGTTGTTATAAGGATTTTGAGCCAATGGAAATCTGGCATCCATGAGAAGAGCCATGAAAAGTCCAGGAATGATTGCTCTTGACCGATATTCTGAGATAGCTCTTTCAGGTGGTGGATGTCCCTCCCTACGAGTTCTGAGGTTTCGTTCAGATTGAAGCAACACATCCCTTTGAATGTTTCGCAGCCATAGTTATGCTTCAAGAGAAGGAAGTCTATTGCTGCCCTATTCTCCAAGGTGGCTTCTCTGACCTCCCTCAGTTCTCTGTTAAGGGCATCCAGGGCATGGGAGGTCGAATTCAAGCTTTTTGCCAGGGTACATGCTAGTCTATTCAAATTTTTAGAATTTCGCACTGCCAATCCAGGTACCCCTACCAGGGATATTGCCAATGAGATGTATTCTGTTTTTATGGGAAGGGAGACTTTGGAATCACAGTCTGAGTCTAGGGTTTGGAAGGCTCTCCTGTGTCGTCTCTGTAAGGATGGCATAAGCATGGTTAACCTTCCCAAGGTGCAGGGGCCATTTGTGGCATTTGCAGGATGGTATGAGTAGGCTTTTAAGCCACAAAGAAAAACCATCCTGGTGGGAACTTCAGGTAACTATATGAAAATGATATGGTCTCTGTATAGTTGCATTTTAGTTCTGTGTTGCTAAGACTGGTGCATTCTGTGACCCTAGGTGAGCTGCACCCAGTGACATTATGATTTCCCTCCTGCTAAGCAAAAGTTAGTGGTGTTGAGTATTTCTCTTGCTAAATATTCCCATATGTTTCCTTTCTCTGGGATAAGCTTTGGTTCCAGGAACGCAGTTGTTTGTGTTACAAATGTTACAATTGTTACAGATAATAATACATAGTATATATTGCATTTCATGTTCCCCATTGCTAGATTCCTTTTCTTCCCTTCCTCCCCCCCTCTTTTTTTTTTTTTTTAATAGCAATGTAAAAAAAAATGTAAAAGGTCAAGTATCAAAAAATTATGAGTAAGGTATGGTTAAAGTCCTTTTTGTTAAAAAAAATACGATGAAAAAAGGTTTAAAAAAGGAAAAAATGGAGAAGTTGAGAGAAAAAATAATAATTAAAAAAAATAGTCTATAACTCAGCACCTGGGAGTCCAGTTTTGTGTAATGCAATGTTTGCACTTGGTTCTTCACAGTGGTGTGGTTCAACGGTGTTGGAGAATGCTGCAAGCGTCCATTGATCTGTGTCCCAATCTTTCTTGAGTTTGATGGGTGGGATTGATTGTGGTGGAGTTTGGCTAAGGTCTATGACTGCTGGCTTTGCATGTGTCCAATGTAGCCAAGAGTCTCGTTCTGCAACCTTTATGGTGGTGTGTATAGTCAGTAAAACTTGGTAGGGTCCTTTCCACCTGGGTTGTAGAGGGGAGGTTCTGGTGAAGAGCTTGATCCACACCCAATCTCCTGACTCATATGGATGCAGGGCTTCTTCCAGGGGTAAGGTCTGTGTCAGCGCACTCTGGGTCCAGAGGGTCTGTAGTCTCTTTTGCAGGGCTGTAAGATAAGAAGAGAGAACCCTATCCCCCCTATCTAAGCAAAGGGAATGAGGATCTAGGCTTTGTAGGGTATTGGGGGGGGGGGGTGACCAAAAAGGATCTCAAAGGGGGGAAATACCTATATCTTGTCTTGGTCTGGTTCTGATATAAAAGAGGGCAATTGGGAGCACTTGTGGCCAGGAGAGGTGTGTCTCCTTTAAGTAGTCCCACTTCTGATGTATCCCAGCCCCATAAGGAGGGTGGCAGGCTTTTTAAATCTTCATGAAGCCCTGTGTTACTGGTTATCAGCATGATTGTCTTGTGTGTGCCTTTTCCTGGGATTTCCAATTGCAGCCCCTGTTTGCCTCATGTTATGGTAGCTCCCATTTTACATAGGAGATCCCTTCCTAGTAGAGACAGTGGAGACTGGGGGCAAATAGTAAATGCATGGTCTACTATGAAAGGTCCTAGTTCTACTGGTACGTTGTGGGTAAATTTTACAGGGATTATTCCCCCCCCCACACTCCCATTGTGCTATCCCGAGCCCCTTCAGCCACTGAAGCTTTATATGGTGGTTCAGTAATTAATGAGGAGGTGGCTCCAGTATCAACTAAGCAATTGTATTTATTTCCTCCTATAAGAATGGTGACAATGGGTTCCCCTTCTGGGCCATTTTCTAGGGGGATAGCCAGCCCATTAAAGGTAGCCATGAATTCAGTGCTTTCATTGTCATGCTCTAGTCAAGAAAGGGGTAAATCATGTTCTCTTCTTTGCTCCCATTGATGTCTATTGTTATTATTTATTGGAGGAAAGGGAGCGCTGGGTGGTGCCTGGTGACTGAAACTTTGTTGCTCAGTGTAATGGACTGGATTATTGCCTGGCCTCATGTTCCTAGGTGGTGGGTGATACCAGTTGCAAGAGGGGGGGGGGTGTTGCCTGCATTGCCTGATGAAATGACCTTCCTGTCTGCACCTATAACAATGCTGATATTTGCCTTGCGGCCATCCTGCTTTATCGCAATGCCAGCATTTCTTTGAATTATAGGGGGTTTTACCTGGCGTTTGTCTGGCATCATGTTTCATTACAGCAAACATTTTTAAGTCTTCCTGTCTTTCTATTCGTCTCTTTCTATCTTTCTCTTCCTCTTTCAGCTTGTCTCTTTGATCATAGACAAAGTTAGCAATCCTGCGCAACTCTGCTATGTCTAAGGTTGGCCAGTTAGAGACAAAATGGTGGAAATGTTCTTTAATATCTAAGGTGGACTGATCCACGAAGGCTGAGGCTAAAATCCTTTGGTCCTTCAGGCAGCTAAGGTCTAGGTGGGCATATGTAATAGCTGCTTCTGTCAGGCGGACCCAAAAGGCATCAGGGTTTTCCTTTTCCCTTTGTGTTGTTGTTGTTGTTTTTAAATTCAGACTAGTTTAAAGGGTTTTTTTCTTTTTTTTTCTTATTTCCTCTAGAGCTTCTAGTAAATTATCTTTTGCTCTAGTGTTCATCCCATTGATTGGTATCATTATAGTCCCGGTCAGGGTGATGTACTGGCCATGCGATGTGGGCTGGGGCTGCCTGACCAGGGATAGTTGGTAGTTTGGCTATTTGGTCTGTTTTGTTTTTTCCCCAAACAGTTTTAATAGTTCGTCTTTCCTTAGAAAGACTTGTAACAGCTGAGTCATGTCACCCCAGGATGGATTATGGCTGTCTATGATAGATTTCAGGGTTTTAATAACTGTTTGAGGATCAGCCCTGAAAGCTGGGGTATCCTTTTTCAGATGACTAGGTCAGTGGCAGAGAAGGGGGTGTGGGTAAAAACATATTCTAGTTGTCCCCTATTTCTGCCTGGCACTGGTGCGGTTGGTCTTGGGCCCAACTAGCAATGCTGAAGGTGCAGACGATTCTTTCTGAGGTCCAGGTGTCCCCTTCATATTCTGATTGACAGGGGAAACTTGCAAAGGTATTATCGGTGTCTCTTTTCTTGTGGGATAATGTATCATACACAGGGATGCCCAGTTCTTGCTTGATGGAGATCGGTAGGAGGAAAAAGGAAGGTCTTATCCACCCCAATACACATGACCCTTGCCAATCTGCTGGAAGGGACGGATAGGCTAGGTTACCACAAATCCAATACATGTTATTTGGAGCTGTCCAAATTTGAGAGGATGTTGTGTCATAGAGATAAGGTAGGAGGGAGGTGTTGAATTTGGCAGGTGTGGTGGTAGCATTGTCAGGTGCTGTCCAAGTCTGGTAGGAGTTATCCCATGTACCTAAGCAAAGGAGGTGTCCTACTGGAGTGGATCCATTTCGGGGAAAACAGTTTCTACCAATTAAGTTAGTGGTAATTGTCCAGATAAGTGGATCGGAAGCTATTCTAGCCGTTATGTTTCCTACAGAAGACATGTTATTAAACAGAGATGGCGAGGCTTCTAAGGCTTGCCATGGCCATTGTTCTCCTGTGGTGGTTCCCCACAGACAAAACAATTGGTTACTGCAAGTTGTTTTGCAATTTTTTCTGCCATATCCATGAACAAGTTTTTGCAATAATGCTGGTATCAGGGCTTTTTCTAATTTCCTTAAATTATTATATACTGACCAGCCTAATGATGTTTCCTTGCCTTCATAAATTATTTCAGTTTTTATGGTAATGTAAGTATTTGGGTCTATTCCTGTGCCATCAATCCCTATACCATAAGTTTCCAAGGCAGGGTGTTGCCTGGAGATAGTGATTTCTACCTTATTGTCTGTGGTAGACCCTGATATTCGTTTGAAATGTGACAGATGATTGCAACCTGAGTACCCTCCCCCGGTATAATCACAGACACAAGACCAACCCGAGCACTCAACGGAACCTCCACAAGGGGTCCAGTGGTTGGGGTTCCCCATGGCCCAGTTAATGGGTGTATGACACAAGTATTTATGATTGTGGGCGTACGTTGATTTCCAGTCATCCGACCCGCATGAATGTCCCCCTGGTTTAGAACAAGCAACACAAACATCAAAGATTAAAACAATTGGGTTAGTACCGTCCTTGAGCACAGTGGTGTGGTTTAGGTAATAAAGTTTTCCTTCCCCTTCAGGATCGGATCTGCCAGAGGTTCTTGGAAGTCCCGCCCATAAGGTGACGTTGAGACGTACAGCTGCCTTGGGATCGTAGCAAATGGTTTTTGAGTTCATCTTGCATAAATGGTACATGGTCCCATTGTTTTGGCAAGTTTTTCCCGTAGGAAGGCACTTCTGCGGTTGTTGGGTATGGTAAATGAGAGTTAGTTGAGTGGAGCCTGCCTGCGTGGTTTTGGTCAGGCAGGGGGTGCAACCATCTGATGCGCTGGCAGAGTTCTGCGATCTCTTAATCCGATGTAGAAAAGGGGTGGCCTGAGCATAAATGTCAGGCTGACTTGCGAATTGTCTGTGATAATGACGAGGTGAACGGGGTCTAAGGACTGTCCAGGATTCATAAATGTTGCTTATGGAATCATAGAGGCGTCGACCGGAGCAATAATAGGTGGTGGCAGTGGGGCGAAGTATGAGGAGTGTAGTTCGAGGGGATGTTCAAAAGTGTTGATCTGGAAGGAAGCATTGCTGGAGATGTGGGGCCACGGCTTAGGGAGCGTTGACCATCTGAGGTAGGGGGGAAAGATGTCCCCAGATGCGGTGCAGGTCAGCAGGAGGGGAGTACCTGGCGTGAAGTATGTCACTCGAGATGGAATGGAGACCTTGGAGGCATGTGCAGCAAGAAGGAGGAAGAGGGTCGGCAAGGCAACGAGAGGAATCATGTTGATATGTCTGCAGGTGGTGACTTTTCTACCTTGGGGTGGTATGGTCTGATGTGCTGTCCAGGAACCCACAGGACACGATCTGGAAGCTGGATAGCTGCGTAGCCACGACCCCAGGTGAGGAGAGCAGCAGGACCCTTCCAAGTAGGGTCTGGCAATTGGCGGTAGTATACCTGTGGTTTGGGAGAATCAGGGGAGGGGGGGGAGGAAAAATGCCGCTCCGCTGCTGTCATAGCAGGGTTGCCTGAGAGATTGAGGAAGTTGAGAGTATAAAGGCAGAGATTAAGAGTGTCTTGCATCGCCGGGAGGCTAGGGGTTCTTTTCCCTTTGATCAAATGTCGTTCTAACGCTGTTTTTAGCGTTAAGTTAGCCCTCTCTAGTGTATGCAGTATCTGTTTTTATTTCATTTGGGCGTCCCAACGATGCAAAAGTGCGAATGCAATGATTGATGACATGTTTGGAGGCTTCTCCTCTTTGCGGAGTTGCCATTATGAACCCTGAATAAGTATCAATTGTAACATGCAGATACTTCCAGGGGGCAAATGAAGGAAATTGAGTAACATCCATTTGCCATATTTCGCAGGCTTTCAACCCGCGGGGATTTACCCCTAAGGGAATGGAATGGGCTTGTTGACTACAGGTGGGGCACTGCTGTCTAATGGCTGAGGCTTCAGCCATAGTGAGGTTGAAATGTTTCATGAGAGCTTTGGTGTTTTGATGGAAATAAGAATGACTCTCCCAAGGAGTCAATGTGTGTGATGTCATGATGCCTGCAGCCGCTTGATCAGCCACATCATTGCCTTCCTGGAGGATTCCTGGGAAGGGTTGGTGGCTACGAATGTGTGCTACAAAGAAAGGATGTTGACGCTGTGCAACAAGGTGTTGTAATGTAACAAAAAGAGAGAGGAGGTTTTTATCAATACCAGGAGAGAGGTAAGAATCATGAATAGTGGAGACTATTTGAGTAACATATAGGCTGTCTAAAATCAAGTTGATGGGTTCGTTAAAATTCTGGAAGACTAATATGGTTGCAGCAAGCTCAGCTCTAGGATATTATGTCAGCAGGCTTTTTCCCCCAAGTAAGGGCTTCAAACAATGGAGAAAGAATATCAGTGGTTAAAGACAGGAAAGGTCGGGCCCAGTTTATGGTACCCAGATATTGCTGAAGTTGAACCAAGGTGGGTTGAGAAGACAGAGACAGAGAGGGAAGTGAAGGATAGGCAGTAGCAGAAAGCATTTTATAGCCCAGATATGCGTAAGGAGTTAATACTTCGGTGAAATCAATCTGTGTTCTCTGGAAAGGCCAGCCCACTACGGGTTGCCCTCCCATTTCTTTTTTCCTTGCTGCTTTCTTGTTTACTTTCAAACATATAGTCCGAGAGGGAAGCCCCCCCTCGGGCAGATAGAGGCTGCAGAATCCTCTTGCAATCCTCATTTGCATTTTTAACAGCCAGTTTTAACAGAAGCTTCTTCATTTGAGATTTGCCTATGAATGGCTTTCTGAAGCTCCTCTTATGAACGCATCAACGGGACAGAGAGAGAGCTCCTCTAGAGTAAGAGAGCCTTCTCTGCGTCCCTGCACCATGGCTTGTGCGATTGCTCCCATGGGTGTTTGATCCTCCGCTGAATTTGAGTTAGAAGGATTTATGGGTTTAGAAGCTGTGTGGGGGGGGAGTTTTTAATGGGAAAGCGTCCTTTGTTTTGGTATCAGCTGTATAGGGAGGAGGAGGATCCCCAGAGGGGGGCTTTGGTCAGCACTGAGCCATGGATTGTTAAGCATTCCATGACTGTCCTCCACGTGGTCAGAATTTTTGGCAGAGCCCTGGGATTGCTATGAAAATAGTCACCCAAACGTTGCCATGTGGAAACTTTCAAGGACCCTTTATCCGGATAAGCCGGGCATTGCGTGTGAATGTAAGTCAAAAGGGTAATAAGGTCCTTCTTAGTTGGAATCAGAAGCATTTTGCCCTGACTCCCAAGAATACGAATTGAATTCTTCGTTAATTCTCCTAATTCCTGCAAATGTGCCATCTGCTCTTTGGAGAATTTTCCGCCCATACTCACCTGAAGGGAGGATGTCTTCTTTGCTGAAGATTCCTGGGGAGGGATCCGTGACACGAGACGGCTTCCCTGAGTTGCAACTGGCTCGTCCAGCCGGGTGAGATAGGCAGTCAAAGAGAGACGCACCCGTTTCTTTTAGCGGATCACGTCGGGGTCACCAAATGCGGCTTTGCTCCGCATATGGAAGGCTTCTCACTGGGTGGTCGAATGCATCAAGAAAGACACCAACGCAGGTTCTATCTTGGGTGAGCTGCCCCGATCAGGGTTGGGGGAACTCTTTTTATTGGGAACATACAAAAGGGGTGAGTTTCATCCAATCATTATGTTACATGCGTAGGAATGTTAGTGGATGCATGGCATCTCCCAATGGCAATGCCATGGTAAATTTAAACTAGCAAACCAAACTGCATTTCAGTTAACTGCCCTTGTGACGTGTTTTATGGCCTTGTTCCTGGTGTCTGTTTTCAGCCTACGTGAGACCTGGCATGCACCGGAACCATTGAGGTTGCTCACGTGAGGCTTGGCACACAATGGAATTGGCCCATTACAGCACACTGGCTTGCATAAAAGGGGAGCCATAATCCGTGCCTCAGTATTCCCTTCCCTGAAATGGGTTTCAGGCTTTTCCTTATTATTATTTTTTTCTCGGTCAGGTCTTTGGTCCTAACAATTTCAGCCCAGCAGTACCAATAGGGTATTTGGCTGGGCTTAATGCATGTTCTAAGTGCTTTCAGGGTTTTATAATCTAAAGTACCGCTATCAGGCCAAATTTGTCTACCTGTGTCATCTCGCAATAAAGCCCATTTTTTGCAAATTCTTTTTGCATCTTTTTTATTCATTCCAGGCAGGACAGGCACTAGCCTTTCGTCCCAAGCCTCAAGTATCCAAGGGGGTCTCTTCCATTGCCCTCGAGCTACAACTTCCCATATTCCCTACCTGATGTGGGGATAACTTTGGTTTAGCCGGGCTACCGCCTTCAGTTTTCAGACAAAAAAGGTCTGGAAAGTACTCCAGTACGGGCCCCTTTCTCATAGGGAAACTCCGCCGTCAGTTTTAAGACCCCCCCTAAAAAATGGGGATCTTGGAGGACCATCTGCCCCCTAGCAGCCCGGTACGGGCCCCTCCTCACACTCCGCCATCAGTTTTCAGATCTCCCTTAAAGGTGGGGATCTGGAAGGACCTGCTCTGCTTTGTAAGGCAAACTATTTCCAATTTTGTTTGCCAGCAGCCGGTACGGGCCCCTTCTAAATGCACAGGGCTTTGCTTGCGAGATGCACCAGGACTATTTATTCTGCTTTCTATTTATTTCCCAACACCAGTTCCTTTCTCAGCCCACTCGGTTTTTCTTACGTCCTTCAGAAAGACTCACACTCTGTGATCACCCCTTGCGTTCCCAAATCCAGCCGGTCATGGCTTGTTGGAGCTAGCAGCTGGCTGGGGTGCGGCTGGTAATCACAGAGGAGGTGAGATCCCAGTTTCAGCAGAGAAAACCCACAATCACACACCTGGTACACTCACGCTTCCACTCCCCTCCCTAGTAAGATTATAAATTTGAAGCAGTACTCACCTGCTTTCAAGCAGCTGTTGAGCAGAAAAGCCCAAGGACTCCCTTTACTACCCTTATGCCTTCCGGGCTGGGTTCGTGGATGTTGTCCCTGGACAAAGAAGGTCCATGCCGGCTGGGCTGGGTTTGGATCCGCGGGCCCGGTCCGGTGGCAGGGTTGGCTGGAAAACCTGAAAGGCTGGAAAATGCCTTTCTTCTGAGGATTCAATTTTCCGGCTGGGAGCACTCTGGTGCAAGGATTCAGACAACTGCTTGGAAGCTGGGTTTATTTTTCAGGAAGGCGAGAGATAGCAAGAAGTCTGCGTTCCTGGAGCTAGCTCTCTTTGTATAATAAAAACCCTGATTTTTTATACCTTTTTTCTCCTTTTGTGTGTGAGTGCTTGTGTTTGTATTTCTTTAATGTTTTAAGATCTTGACTATGTATCTGAATGGTCAAACAAATGGCAACTTCAAATCTCAACAAATAAATGCTCTGTCTTACATATTGGCAAAAAAAAACAGAAAATAAAATACAAGCTGAATAGTCAAGATCTTGTTGATGACCCAAGCTTTGTAAAGGACCTTGGAATACTCACCTCTAATGATCTAAGTGCTAGAGCCCACTGCAACTACATAGCCAAAAAGGCATTAAGAGTTGTTAACCTAATCCTACGTAGTTTTTTCTCTGGTAATATCACACTACTAACCAGAGCATACAAAACATTTGCTAGACCAATACTCGAATACAGTTCATCAGTCTGGAACCCTCATTACGTATCTGATATTAGCACAATTGAGAAAGTCCAGAAATATTTCACAAGAAGAGTTCTCCACTCTTCTACTCGTTGTAGAATACCTTATGCCACCAGACTTGAAATTCTAAAACTAGAAAACCTTGAATTACGCCGTCTTCGGTCTGACTTAAGCATGGTATATAAAATCATACATTGCAATGTCCTACCTGTCAATGAATACTTCAGCTTCAACCATAACAACACAAGAGCACACAATAGATACAAACTCAAAGTAAACCGCACCAAACTTGATTGCAGGAAATACGACTTCAGCAATAGAGTGGTCAATGTCTGGAATACTCTACCCGACTCTGTAGTCTCTTCCCCAAACCCCAAAAACTTTAACCTTAGACTGTCTACTATTGACCTCACCCCTTTCCTAAGAGGTCTGTAGGGGGCGTGCATAAGCGCACCATCGTGCCTACCGTCCCTGTCCTATTGTTTCTCTTATTCTTTTATTTTTCTTATATGTACCCATTTCATGTATTCACAACTATGTATACACTTATACTTATTATCTTGTAAACAATTGGCAAATCAAATAAATAAATAAATAAATAAATAAATAAATAAATAAATAAATAAATCCTGTCAGGGGTTGTCTTCATTTCCGCCGGAGGGTAAACTCCGTGGGGTGCAGAAGGCAAACTTTGCAGGGTAGTTTGATTGGATTATCAGTTTCCTAATGTTTTCTTATATTTGTTTTGTGGCAATCTCCTGTCTGCTATGGAATTTATTTCGTGTCTTTTGTCTATTTGTTTTGCTGATTTGGCATGACCTGTTGTTTGTAAGGGATTTCTTTTTCTTGTTTCCCTAGCTTTCTTAATTACTTGGCTTTTGTCTAGGAGGCTTCTTTCAATACCTTTTATTAAATCTCTTTTCCTATGCAAGTTTGTTTTATGGCTGGCCTGATGTTCCCTTTGGGCTTTTCCTGCTTGGGTGTCACCACTGTCCTCATGAAGTTCCCTTTCCACAGCTTATATCAGGAGAAAGAAAAAATTAAGTTGAATGCACAGGATTGGATTCCAGGTGTGTGTCTGTTAAAATAGGAAGTGGTAAAAATGAATTAATGTGGAATGCAGATGAATTGAATACAAAAGAATAGAAAAAGCATACAGCATGCTAAATTAGTAACTAATTTTAAGTGAAGAGTGAATGAAAGAGTGGGACAAAGTAGAATAAGATGAAGTAGAAAACTGAAAATAATGGCTGGAACTGATGAGTTACAAAGCAAAAAAAGAGCTAAGATTAAAGAGAAAAAATTTACAAATGAGAAGGAAGCAGGGATACAAAGGCATTAAGTATAGCAAGCTCTGTTGATGTAAACCAGATTTTCCTTTTTTTAAAAAAAAAAATTTCATGCTCTTTATTCCTACACTTATTATTTAACTCTTTTTCTGTGCTGGGAATAGTAATGCTCACCCCAAAAGGGAACAGTATGGTATGTATCTATGTATATGCACAGCGAACAGGGCCAACTTTGGGCCCTAAGCCTACACCGAATACTTACAAGGTGTGGAGGGATTCTCTGGCTACATGCTAGAAGAATGTCAGGGCAGAAATAGCATCACAGAAAAGGCTGACAAGTCTGCATCACAAGGGGAAAAAAGCACAACATAACCCATAGGCCCCCATAATGTCCATGCTGCATCCAGTGGAAAAAAGTATGATAGCTTAGAAGAGCCTTAAAAACGAATGCAAATACGTTCTTTTTGGCACTGGCAACCCTAAAACTTTCGCGTTGCCTCGAGAAAGCTCAGGATACAGGTGGAATCCAGTCAACGAGAGTTCCCTGCGGGGAGGAGACTTTGAAGCTGAAATCCAAACGGCATCCAGAATAAGCCGCCTCGATAGCAGGTTTGAGCTTAACGCTGCTGCTTTCGGGTTTACCAATATCCGCGCAGGGAGCTTCCGGGAAAAAAAAGAAAAGAAAAAACGCCTCGAGAGCCTAATGGTTCTTAAGCCAGAGCAATTTAAGGAGCGTAAACTTTGAGTTGTTTTCGAGTCCGGGGAGGGGAGGAAAGAGGCGCAAAAAAAGAAGCAGCGGGTAAGGACTAGAAAGCAGAGGAACGAGTCTTGAGAGCCCCTGCCCGGTGCCTTGAACGTCCAGCCCCGTCCAAGTGGGAGGAATTACTTGGCTTTCTCTCTCTCACACACCCCTTTTTTTTCTTTCCCTTCAGGAGACGAAGGAGGAGGGCGCGCCACGCCGAGAGCTCCGGCTCCCGTCTCCGCCCCGTTCCCGAGTTTGTTTGGGTCCTCCGCAGTTGCGTCCTGGTGTGGTGGAAGATGGAAGGCTACAAGCTTTTCCTGGCCTTCCTCGCCTCCGCGTTGCTGCTCGGCTTCCTCTCCGTGGTCTTCGCCCTGGTCTGGGTCCTCAACTACCGCGGGGGGCTCGGCTGGAACGGGGGCTCGGCCGAGTTCAATTGGCACCCGCTCCTCATCATCGCGGGCTTCGTGTTCATCCAAGGGATCGGTGCGTAGCCAGGACGGGGTGGGTGGAGAAGGGTTTGGAGGGCCAGCCGAGCGGTCGGGGCCGGGACTGGGGTGGGTGGAGAGGGAGGAGGTCGCGAGAAGAGGCTGCTGGGCTTTATTTATTTATTCCCCCAACACCACCACCCTGCGAAGGCGGCAACTCCCATAGAAGCAAAACTTCCACAGCATGCGGGTCCGTTAGCTCCCGTGGGGGTGGGGTCGGGTGGGGGGTGTGACGGCTTCTTCTGGCAAACTGACAGGCCTCGTCAGCTTTCCAGCCCCGGGTTGGCACTGCAACTTCAAAAGGCGGCTGGGGGCTGCGGTGGCAAGTTTAGGATCGCAACTGCAAGGTGAGCAGCTCGCTCTCGTCGCTGGCCGTGGAGTTGGACCTTTCCCAGGATGAGGGGAAACCCGCAAAGAGTTGCAGGAATTCTCCTGCTTTGGCTGACCTCTCGCTCTGCCTCTCCCCACCGCCCCACCCCCCGTTCCGCTTTCTTGGTTCTCGAGCAAGCTCTCCAAACCCGCTCACCCGGGAACGGTGCCTGTTGGCGCCCTTTTAGCGAGAAAGCGAGCCTCGCTCCAATTGCGTCCAACGTAAGGAGTAACTCTTTTGAGTGTTGCAGTTGGACTTGGGGAGTCCTTGGGGGTCTCGAGTTTGCTTTGCAGACGCCTCATTACCCAACTGGGTAAACACACTTAAGAGGTGTGGCAAAACTGCCAGCCGGATTCCTAAAGCGGGCTGTCACGACGTGCATATGATTTTCTTGGGCTTGGGCCCTTTTCTGTTTACCCGTATAATTGATCATATCTCTTCCAGAGCAAGAAGGGCGTGAGGTATTTAGGCTTCCCTGGTGTTGTTCCCCCCCCCCCCTCAGTGACTTTGCGTTTTTAATAGCAATGGCTTTGGAACCGTTAATTCTCTGCGGCGACTGTTTCACTGACGCTTTACCAGACTTGAAAAACACAAACGCACTCGTGGTTTCTTTGGATTATTTCGAAAACGCTAGGTAGTTGACAAACAGTTGTAAATAAGGGCGGTGGTCTGTCTGGACAGCACAGGGCGGGGAGGAGGAAGATTGCTACAAGTGTGACTAACCGGGATGGTACAAAAGAAACCGCAGTGTCTGGGTTACTGAAAAACCCCATTGTGTTCTGATTATTAGCACTTATATCAGTTTCTGTAGAATTGTCTTAAAATAAATATTTGACCATTTTGGTTTTAGTTCATGAAGTAATTTTATTTCATTGATGATGCAGGAATCACATCTGTAGAATGTCTTTTAATTAATAATCATCTTGTACTGAATGCTAGATTTGTGTTATTTAAAATAGATTTAATACTGTAATGGGAGGAAAACCCAGCTGGGGACTTTACTTGGTAAAGTAATATGACTGGTGAAAGAAAGAAGTCTTAATGGTAGAAAATCTTAGTAGGAAAAAAAAACCCTAAAAATTAATACACATACTGTATAATGATACTATATGAGGTTTATAATGTCTGATAAGTATAGGAAATCAGATTTGGACTTGCAAATTAATTGTACAAGCTAGGAGTTGTTAGATCTTCAGAGTCCAGAAGAGAAAAATATGAGAGATTTTAAAAGTAAAAGCAAACTGTAAGAAGAGTTGTGTGCTTAATTTTAACAAATCCATTTCTGTTCATTGAGGGATCAGTGTGCAATGTATCATTCACCTGTTAGAAGGCGTGACTGCAAAATCTTTTAAACTACAGTGTGCAATATGCCAGGCACTGGAAACTTTATACCTTGCCCATTGGCATCTGCTCATGCTCACAGCCAGATCTGAATTGATTCTTTCTCCTAACTTGCTGCGCAATGCCCCTCCCTCCCAATTATCTTCATTTACAAGAACACATTTGGAAATCAGATATTTTTGGAAAAGGAATGTGGTATGTTGCAGTTTTGTATGAAATTACACTCATCTATCCAGAAACAAATACAAAGAGAGGTAGGAGTGTGCATTCTCAGGATAAAGGGGAACCAAAAAATGGCAGTTTGCTTTGTGGTAAATAGGAGTGCTGCCAGTGGCTATGTCACCATGGCAGCTACTTATGAAAAATGTCCACAGCATATTCTCAAATATAATCATCAGGTGTCCCATCCCATCATTGCCTCATCTTTATTTTTCTCTCTATACAGACACACACACATACACATTCATTCATGGGGGGTTAGAATGGTACTTTGAGCAGATATGCTGGCAATAGTAAATTATTTTACTGGCATGGATAATGTACAGGTACAATAACATTAGGAGTAACATACCAGATATACAGTAGATATTGCTTATGTAACAATGGGAAACCAAAATAAAATCCAGTTGGATAGAGAAAAAAAATCCCTTAAGAATGCTTCTATCCAGTTATGCAGTTGTCCGGAGATACTGTAAGATACCTCACAGAATTGTTGTGGGGAAAATAAGAGGAAAGAATATTAGGGATATTTGCCACCCTAAGTTATTTATAAAAATAATAAAGTGGAGTAAAAAAGTAACCCCACCCTCACCCCCGTAAATTTTAGTGGAAGAATGACAGTGATTCATCAGATTCCTTTCTGAAGCTCCCTCCCCCAGAACTCTCCTCTCAATGAGTAAACTCAGTTTTTCTTCCTTTTTTGCATATTCACGATGTTGTCTTAAGGAAATTTGCAGAAATTTAAGCCATTTATTTCTCCCCTAAAGTCCCTCAAAATTCTTCTGGCCCTATCCACTACTAGAATGTAGCCATTTACTTACATAGTCCACTGAGGTTATCATGCAGACGGAAAGTGCCTATTTCTGACTTTTTAAGTTGAAATGTGGGCCAGGTTTTTTTTTTTAACAGAGTTGTTGTTCTATGAAAGATGATGTGCTGTCTGATTTCCAATGTGCACATAGCTGATTTCACCCAAACAGTTTTAGTAAATTGTCACAACGGGAAATTCTGGTTTGTCAATCCCAACAATTCAAAATTTGTAAGCAAAATATATAAGCAAGAGCCAACTTTATTGAATCTGGTTTAGAAGGTGCACACTAAGCCAGGAATTTTAATTAAAAAAAAAGTTTTTGTTAAATGTGTTGAGTCAGGCCATTTATTTAATCTAGCATGATTGCCAGTCAGTCTCCAAAATCTTAGGTAGAAAACTTTTATCACTGTGTCTCTGAGATACGCCCTTTTTCTTCCAAAACAAGATTATTTTTAAAAAGGGGGGTGTCAATATTTTAGTTTCAATCTGAATTTTTTTCCCTCAGAAAAGGGATAAACAGTAAAATGAGAAAGCATGACCTATTTGTTGAAGGAAATTCTCAAAAGTGTCATGTGTCATATGGCAAGAATAGTTTTAACGTTCCTAATAAAGTTTGTTTTGTTTTAACTTCAGAATTCTTTCTTATTTCCCAATTTCAGCAATTATTGTATACAGGTTACCATGGACCTGGAAATGCAGCAAATTTTTGATGAAATTAATCCATGCAGGGTTACATACCATTGCTCTGACACTTGCTATTATTTCCCTGGTGGCTGTTTTCGATTTCCATAATGCTCAGAAGATTCCTAACATGTACAGTCTACACAGCTGGATTGGATTGACTGCTGTAATTCTTTATGCTCTACAGGTTAGATGTCATTTATAAACTATACTTAAACAGAGAATAAGTTTATTTTAACTTCAATAAAAATGTGCTGTGTATACATTAATTTTAATAAGGGATTTTTTATTTTGCAATTCTTAGACATAAACCTTACAACTCGATAAATTAACCTTTGTCGAATGAAGGAGAATATACATATCTCAGGATAATGTTATAGGATCCAATCTGGGTTGGTGACCAGGATTGGGGTTTTGTCTTCTGAACTTTCAGACTTGTGCTGGAGAAGTTCCCTGAAGATGGACTCCAGCAAAGCCCGAAAGCTCCGAAGACAAAACCACTTTCTATTTTGAGTATTCTTAGTAAGGAACTTTTTAGTTCTCCAGCTTTTATTAAATTTTTGAGAATTTAATAAAAGCTGCTCTTTCTTAGAAATACGTTCAGACTTTGTTTTTAATAGTGGGGAAGAAAGTAAATGTATATCGTTATTGTAAAAATTTTATATATAAGTTGGGGAAGCCGTTGCCCTTTAGAAGAGCTCCATGGTAATGGTGAGGAATGTAGTTTAGTTCTACAGAATTTGGAGTTCCAAAACATCCTTACTTCTTCCCTAAATTCACTTAGAGAAGAGGATAGAGTCTAAAAGGATGATTGTAGTCCTGAGCAGCTTGCCCCAATAAGCAACTAATTGCTCATTATAGTAAAAAAAAATAAATCACATTTTTTAAAAAAGGGGGCAGTAGATTTGGCACTGGTAGCCATTCCCAAGTTTCAGGATTGTGACCCAAAAAGGCCACAAATTTTACTGGCAGTATTTTTAGGGAGTTTCTACTCTGATTCCATGGCTCATAAGATGCAAGATTTTGGAGTCTGGCATATCAAAATAATGTTTTAATACACACTATACAATTCGTTTCTGTTTATCTGTACTGCATGCCAGGGGGCTTGATTGGAATATAAAAATGTAGTCCTTTATCCACTCACAACTAATCACTGAATTCTGTGGATGTGTTCCTAATTCTTTAGTGTCAAGCCCCTCTCCAGTCTAAGAGTTCACATTCTCTGCAATGGGCCAAAAACAATTGTAGATAAAAATGGCCATACAGTAGTCCTTGAGTTACGACCATATTTGAGCCCAACATTTATGTTTCTAAGTGAAACATTTGTTAAGTGAGTTTGCACCATTTTACGACCTTTCTTGCCACAGTTGTTAAGTGCATCATTGCAGTTTTTAAGTTACTAACTCGGTTGTTAAGTGAATCTGGTTTCCCCATTGACTTCACTTGTCAGAAGGTCACAAAAGGTGATCGTGCCCCCAGGACACTGCAACTATCGTAAATGTGAACCAGTTGCCAGGCAACTGAATTTTGATCAAATGACCACAAGGTTACTATAATGGTTGTAAGTGTGAAAAACTGTCATAAATCACTTTTTTCAGTACCATTGTAATTTTGAATGGTCACTAAATGAACTTACAAGTTGAGGACTACCTGTTCTTCCTGGTAACAATTTAAGATGGTTAAAATTAGTGGGGAATACTACTGACAGATATTAACTTAACACCAAATAAACATTTACTGTGTTAAAATAAATGAAAGAAATAGAAAATTAAAGATATAAGATAAATAAAAGAAATACTAAGATTTAAAAAAAAAGAAAAAAGAAAAAAAGAAAATAGCCTCTGTGTCAGGATTCCACCAGTTGCTCTAATTAAATCATGATTCTCGAGCCAAACTTCAAAGGATTCATTAGAGGAAACAGACTGGCACTGCCCTGCATGAAGCCAACTCTGGCATACGTAATTTACAGTTACCTGTGACCCTGTCCCCTCCTCCTCCTCCCCCCCCCCCTGTCTCATAAACCAGTTAGTTATCACTGGGCTAAAGGTTCTCTGCCTTTTAGCTTACAGAGTTTTCCCTTTTAACTTTTTCTTAATTGATTTTTAGCTTGTTTTTAACTAACTTTTATGTCATTTTACCTTTTTATCTGAAAACTTCCCAAAGGTACACAAGTTGTGATGGGTGATATAAAATATCCTGTGGGTTTTAAAAGATTTCAGCAGATAATTTAAGAATCAAGTTTGGCACTGCCTCATAAAGATTTATTTTCAATGTTTGTTTTTAAAATAAGGTATACGGTTGCCATTTACTAAGTTTTATCTATGTATCAGCTTGTTTTAGGCCTTGTGGTCTTCCTACTTCCCTTTGCCCCCCCTTCTCTTCGGACAGCTGTTATGCCAATACACATATATTCAGGTCTTCTCATCTTTGGAACAGGGATTGCCACAGCCCTAATGGGAATTACAGAAAAACTTTTTTTTAGTCTGTAAGTATTTATTTGGATGTCACTAATGTTTTTAACAATGACATTTACTAATTGACTATTGTTAATTGTTTCCTTAATTTTAACTTATTTTTCTCTGAAGGAAAACACCTCCCTATAGCAGTTTCCCAGAAGAAGGTATTTTTGTCAATGCTCTGGGTGTCCTGATTGTCGCCTATGGGGCTGTAATTTTGTGGATAGCTACAAGGCCTCAATGGAAGCGCCCACCCGAACACATTTTCCTAGCCCATCAAAGAATTGGAGAAGAACTCAGTGATGATGACTGTCATAATCCAGATTTGGAGTTCAACAGTGATGGAGCTGCTAGGAAAAGAAATCCCAAACCTGATGAAGTTGGACAGAGATCAACTACGTAAAGAAAGTATATAACAACATTTGCAATGAAGAAAACTCACTCACCCTATTCTCTCCCAGCTCTTCGACACATTATACTTTGCTTTATTAAAGAATTTTCTGAATAAATGAGAAGAGTTAGTAAAGGCTAATTTTAGAAATATCTATGTTCATATGGTGCCACTATGGTAACTTGTACTGTATTTCTTGATAATTTTGGGGGGGGAAACCCTGAAATTATCACCAGGTCAGCTGCATGAAATACTTTTTCATTGATTTTGACTGATGGAACTACAAAATAAACAATTAGGTTTCAGATATTGGAAGAAAGTTATAAAGAAAAAAGCACTCCAGTGAATAAAATGGATAAATACCTTGATACTTGTTATGGAAAAAAGTTCAAACTTGTTTCCATAATACTATGGAACTTCTGGCCATCTTGCATGATTGATTCCACAATTCATTCTTAATCATTATTTCTTGACTTATGATGTTGCTTTCCATTGGCACTGGTGAAAGAACTATGTGTTCTGCTGTTCAATATTATGATTATGGTGGCCAGAAAGAGAAGGAAGAGACAAAGCAAGTGGTTGTGTGGGTGATAATTTGATTGCCCTGTCTAGCTTCTTTTTTTCACATAGGTGCCAGCTTCTCATACAAACACATCTTCTGATATCATAATAGACATTATTGCTATAAGGCAATCAGTATTGTTTTTGCACAACCACATTTAAATGAATGTTGGCTTTATTCAGTATCTCCATTATTTGGATTAAATATTTTGTTGGAGTGATTGCAGATTATAAGGGAATGCAGTGTAAACTCGAACAGAATAGAATAGAATAGAGCTGGAAGGGACCCTGGAGGCCTTCTAGTCCAGCCCCCTGTACAAGCAGGAGAGCCTATACTATTTCAGATAAGTGACTGTCTAGACCAGGGGTCTCAAACTCGCGGCCTGTGGGCCAATTGCGGCCCGCAGGACGATATCCTGTGGCCCCCACCGTGATATGAAAGTATAATATTAGTGCGGCCCGCAGGGGGAATGGACCTCTGAAGGAAGTCCCGCCCGCCGTTCCTCGTCGTGGCTTCTTCTCCACCCTGAACTTTAACAAGTCCAAGTACAGGTCCAGACTTTCTGATGATCATCTTCAAGCCATACTGAGGGTCTCAAGTGCCTCCTCTCAAGCCAAATGTGGCTCAGATATGTGAGAGGAAGCGTTGTCAAGTCTCTGGCAGCAAGGAGTAAGCTGGAGAAGCCATGTTCTGAGGAACTGTTCATGATCTTCATTCAATGTTCCATTCATGTGTTCAGGACAGTTCATGTATTGGAGAAATCATTAACTGTTGATGACATTTGAGGATATTTTTCTAACAATGTTTTTTGTGGAATCCCTTATGCGGCCCAGCCTCACCCAGACTCTGCCTCCAGCGCCCCCCAGGTAAATTGAGTTTGAGACCCCTGGTCTAGACTCTTCCAGAGATGGAGCACCCATGATTTCTGGAAGAAAGCTGTTCCACTGGTTATTGTCCTCACTGATAGGAAGTTTCTCTGAAGTCTAGACCTAACTAAACCTAAACTAGATATAACTAAATTAAAACTGTGCTACTGTAAACTCTTATTCTTAAAGAATGTCATTTCAACATATGTACATTCAGGAATGTTGAAAGGGGAGGGGGAAATGAAATATTTTTTTCATGGATAATACATGGTTTTTCATGGATAATACATGTTTGGCAAAGAGCAAGCCTTCCCTCTGATCTCGTTTTCCTCAATGAACAACTGAAGCTGTTGCATTAAATTCTAGTTCTTCTGAACTGATGATAGTTACTACACATTTCGATAAGCTACTTATTTTTAGGAGGAAGAGCATTTACTTTATGCTTAGATTTCAACAAGCTTTCTTCAGAAAAACTATACAATATTGAAAATAATTTGGACATTCAACCTCCATTTTATGATGCTGTGTTTTAGGATTGTCCAATTTATTTGTTTTATGTTTTGATCTGTTAGATGTGCAAAAGATCAGGTCCACAGTGGAGGTTCAATTAAACTTATTGCTAAAAGCCTATTCACAGGAAACTTCTTAGCTAACATGTAAGAGGTAGATAAGGGTCAACAGCATTGGGGGGGGGATCTTGGACTTAGTTCTCTTGTGACTACATATAGATTCTAGACTGATCCCCCTTTTCACTCCACCCCCCGTTTCTTCCATCTCTTCTACATGATTCTCCTTTTATAGTGTCAGGTGACATCATTAATCCTAAACTGGCCCTCCGTGTGGTACTGCCAGCTATAAGCCAAATCTGTAGTGCTTACATTTTCCCAAGGACATTAAATACAAGCTTATATAGAGGATTCATGGCGTTTTCTTTTTGCTCTTCATAACTTTATTTAGAAATTATTGAAGCTAAAAATGCCATCTACTTTTACTTTTTAGTTTAATAATAACTAGCTAGACTGAGATACCCTTTAGCTATTGTTACAGAGGATGAGCCATGGTGGCACAGTGGTTAGAGTGCAGTACTGCAGGCTACTTCTGACTGCTAGCTGCCTGCAATTTGGCAGATCAAACCTCACCAGACTCCAGGTTGACTCAGCCTTCCATCCTCCCAAGGTGGGTAAAATGAAGAGCCAGATTGTTGTGGGCAATAGGCCGACTCTAACCCACTTAGGGCTGTAAAAGCACTGAAGCGGTATATAAGTAAGTGCTATTGCTATGTTACACAGAATAAAACATGAAACAATCTTATTCTAGGCAATATTGAGAAAATATATTCAGCACATCCTTGATTACATTTTGAAAAGACCATCTAAATATTTCTGGACAGTATGGCATGGAGTATGTAATGGGACTTTAGGGAAGCTAATCAGATTTTTGAATGATCAATTGCAGCTCATTTGGAGAAAAGTTCAAAACAACAGCAGCAAACAGATTCTTTTAAAAAGTACTCTTTTCTCAATACTTTTAACTGACTTTTAAATAGATTTGGCTTTTACTCTTAATTTGTAATGTAAATTAAAACATTCTAGTGACATCTCAAAAAATTACTACCTAGTTTCTGAAAGAAAAACAAGAAGATATTTCATGTCAGTGTCCTTATCCTGACTAGTTTGCTATTGTGGACAGGAAAACAAAGTGAGCAGTTAATCTGCCAACTTTATGTGCCAGAAATTGTCTTTTCTATCCTGTTTTGCTGCTGGTTACAGTGTGAGGCATTATAAGAGTGATCTTAGGAAACAGTGGCCTTCCTCAGACTTCCTTTTCAAACAAGTTGGGATTACAACTTCCAAAATGAAAATAATGAGTTGATATCTCAATATTAGGTGAGAACTGCTGTACTGTAAATGATAAGCCCCATCCCAAACATCTTCATAGCCATTTTCTATGATAACAGCTTTAGAGAAGCCAAGGTTCTTCTCAGCATATTAGCTTAAATGCTCAGTAGGTTAACAGTAGAAGATGTAAAACTTTGCAAACTCCGATCTCTACAGAAGACAGTGGGAAAGAAAGAATGTGCCTTTATATTTTGAATTTTTAAACTAACGTGGCAGAATTATTGACACCAAAGATTGTTTTATGGAGTGTTTCTCGACCTTGGTAACTTCTACGATGTATGGACTTTATCTCGAATTCCCCAGCCAGCATGCCATAGATCTTAAAATTGCCAAGGCTGAAAAACACCAGTCTGATATATCAGTGGCTGTATGTGATCCACATCTCTAAAAGAATGCATGCTGTACTATATATTAGAATAAACAGTATAATTTTAATAAAAAGCAAACTTGGATATTGCCAATATTACCATAGAAATATTTGGAAATCCATTTGAATATATGGGATCAGTAGTACTTTGTAAAGTAAAAATTTTGTAACTATTTTTATATTACAATAAAAGCTATTGAAGAATCTACAGTGTTCTATGCTTGTAAGAATTGCTAAAGTGTATGCTGATTTGAAATAGAATGTGGAAATTGCACAGGATGAGTGACAATCATTTTTTTCTCTGTTAGAATAGGTGGCAATTCCTTCTTATCTAATATTATTAAGATGTGTTGATTCCTGAGCCTCTGAGTGGATTTTGAGGATAAACAGAAGTCTGTTACATGAATACTTTACTCGGGCAATTTTGGATTTTTGTCCTAGAATTACAAAGGTTTCAGCTGAATTCATCATTTACACACATTATTTTCTTTTTCCATTTATAGGAACCAAGGAGTCATGATACCTTCAGGATCTGAATACAATGCATAACCATAGCTGGTTAGGCATATTGAATCTTAAAACACTCAAGGGTTGTTTAGGAATTAATACAGGCAGCTTATTAACTGTTAAAGTTATCATGCCAAAAGTAGTTGAAGATTCTTTTCAGCTGGTGAGAAAGATGGCAAAATGCCACTACATAAGATAATGTATATGTGTTGATTTATTTTCTTATAATGAAAAGAAACCTTATTGGCGATCATATATTAAATCAAATATTAACTTTCACACAACAAAAAATTACAAGGAAACAAAGTAATCCAACGGTAATAAACTACAGTGATTTCCATTCTACCAGCAGTTTGTGTTAATTGGACCACATGAAGATAATTAAACTGTCAGTTATTTATCATACTAGTTCCCTCTATTTTCACAGTTGCAATTTAAATAAGTTAAAGTACTATACTTTTTTAATGTAGCAAAAAATTAAGAAAGCAATTGGATTTATTTTGCATTGATCATATGCAATGTTTCAGAAACCCCAAAGTAAGGATTGCCTTATCATAAGAATGAGTCAGGATCAGAATCATGACCTTAGTGATTATACCACATACACACACACACTCACACACACACTTACAAAATGCAAGCTCTTAATCAGGGTACAGCAGAATGTAAATTGTACACTTGCAGTCATGAAATTCCCTTGCCAAGAAACCTTTATTGTTATTTCAGTCCCTGAGGGAGATTTCTTTTTTCCCCCCTGTCTGTAGGGCTCTAATGTTTGGACAATAAGGCTGGGCACTGAGTGTGCTGTCCCAGCCAGTCTATGGGAATTGGATAGTTACTTAGGAATTATGAGCTGTCCCCTTAAGGGAATGCATCATGGTAAATGTAGTTAAAAGTATCCTGGGAAATGTAGTTCATGTCACGTGGCCACATCTGTAATCCCGATTGGTCACTAATTTAACCCTCCATGGGTTGGGGGAGTTTTTGCTCACTTTTCCCTGAACTCCCTAACTCATGGCAGCTGCTTTCTATCTCTACGAGATGGGTTAGGAGATAACTATCTTTTACTACAAGACAGATATACAAAGGACTGGTCATTAAAGAAGAACTTCATCACAAATGTGAGTTATGAGGACACCTGATGAACCAATAAATGTTCTTTGTTATGGGCGTCTTGTTATCTATCTGCATCTGTACAGTTCATAAATCCACCTCTGTACAAGATACAGAAAACAGAAAGGAGAATTACTGAAAAGGGATGGAGAGCAACTAGAAGAGAATAGGGGTATGGCAAAAGGAAGCAAAATGATGCGAGGATATGAAAGGAGGAAGAAGCTGCTCACAAACGGCTCCAGCCTTTTTAAAACAGGCCAGGCATTTTGACTCCTTTTAAATTCCCAGTGAGTCTTAAAAATTCACTAACTGGGAAAAGCAGTTCCTAATACAGCAAAGTTTGCCAACTGTCTCCCAGAGTTGAAGACCACTTTGTAGAGCCAAGAACAGAAAGAACAATCCCCTAAATGCCATGGCATGGCACAGAAGAGTGAACAAAGAAAATATAGCAAGCATATACCAAGACGCCCTAAGAAAATATCCAAAATTTTAAAACAAAGAAGCACAAGCACAGATCTTGGATAAATGGGCATATGTGAAATCACAAATATTTTTGGAAGAGAATATTTGGAGCTCAGAGTTGAGTCCTTGGGCTAGGGGTGGGCTTCAAAATTTTTAGTAATTTTAGCAATCCCCAGTTGTTGGAAGGGCATGGCCTAGTCAGCCTCCTGCATGACCCGGGGTGTGTGTGTTTTTGCCCTCCTTGGTCTCCGGAGGCTTTCCTCAAGCCTCTGGGAGGGTGAAAATGGCCTCCCTGGGCTCCGGAGGCTCTCTGGAAGCCAGAAACAGGCCCATTTCCAGCCTTCCCAAACTTTCAGAAGCCCTGTTTTTCATCCTCCTCGAGCCTCCCCGCGCACCGTGCACTTACCTGCATCCAAAAGGGGCCACGTGGGGACTCTGGGGAGGGATGGGCAGGGCCAACCAGGAGTGGGATTTGGGGGTTCTCCAAACTGCACAGAATCTTAGCTAGGGGCTCTCCTGAACCCCTGCAAACCCCCACCATCCCATCCCTGCCTTGGGTGCTCTCTGAGCTTGGTTGTTTGCTTGTAGACATTTCATTACCAAACTAGTTAACATCATCACTAGTAGGAGGGAAGGGAATTTGCTCTCATTTTATATGCTATGACTTGCCCTGTCAACGTTTTTGGGAGTGATCTTGGTGGTTCCTTGATTAGACTGTTGCTTACTAATAACTTGTTTGTGTGAAGTCATAGTTGCTTGATTGGGTTATTGTTTTCTTCTTGATTGTTGGTCTAGTGTTAATCTTGGTTTTAATCTCTGCTCATCAGGATCTTGATTCTGGTGGGGAGGTGTTTTGCTTCCTTTTGGCTTTTGATTATCTCTTTTGAATGTCTGAATGCCCAGCCCTGCTGAAATGCTCTAGCAACAGAGAATTCCAGAAGCCCGACACTCAGACAAATCAGCCATCAACAAGCACATAAAGATAAACAACATCTACATACCACTCACAAGAGCCAATCAAAAACTCAAGGCAAACAGGCTATCAGTAAACAACAGCCTAAACAATGAATGCCCCCACCAACACTGACAGGACAAACCACTAGTAAATAAAAACAGAACAAATCCCATCCCTTTATAATTAATTTTTAAATCACTACATCAAATCTCATTTTTTGAATTTTCACTTCAACTTTCACCTTGGTGCAAAGCTTATGCAACGGCAATAATATTATTAACAAAAAAAGGATAAATAACAATGCAGATGAGTTAGGGACTATAACATTATGTATGTATTTATATATGGATATTGTATCATTTCCCCTTTTGGTTTGTTATACCTGGTTTTTTACTTCAATTAATTAAAGACAAAAATGGGATGGAATATGGAGTAGATGAGCAATTAAACAATTTCAGTATGTTAATGATGCCAAATGTAGAATAAGGGACATCCCATTCTCTACAATCCTGCAAGAACCAATTCACTTTTTAAAATGATACATACCTTTAATTTGTACTGACAGTGAGCGAAATATCCTTTTTATCAACAATTGAGATATGGACTATTAACAGTTAAAATAAAGTCTATTAAGATGATGAATCTTTTCTTTTTCACTTAAAAATAGTCCTCTCAATAAACAAAATTCAACATAGACTGAGGATTACCTTAATGCAAAATGAGTTTGATAAACATAATTAATTTCTCCTGTTAAGTTATCCTTGGCTTCTGTCTGTGGTGAATTTCCCTCAGCAATGTGATGACCCAGGGTGGGATACAAAAGCAACAAAGACACAAAAACAGGTGAAGTCCCTTTAATTCCTTCAACTTGGCTTCAAAGGTCCAATTATCATTGACTGGAGAAAAAACTCCCCCAAAAACAGTTGTGAAAAGAAAGAATTTCTGTTCAAACTCAAAATACATATAAATTATAAATAGGAAAAACAATACAAACCACACTGAAGCAATTAATATTATTTCAATGCTTCATAAGCTAGTACCGTGTGTGAAATTATCCTAAGAATGAAAATCTTTGGCGACATCATAACTGCTTATTTTGTACAAAGATAGAAAATACGGATAGACCTCACCAATTTGAATATCACCTGCTCCTGCTTTTGGGGATTACATCTCTAGAACAAAGACTAAATACAGCATAGTGCATAACCATAAGAGTTAAACTCATTGGTCCCAAATGCTTTTGCACAAGTACTCTGCTTCCTTTGAGACCTCCTGCTAATAGAAGTTGATGGAATAGCTGCAAGGAGGAGGGAGAGGTCAGCAGGTACCACACTGTCAATCTCATCTAGCCCAGGAGTTGCCAATCTTTTGGACCTCAGGGACCACCAAAGTCATAATTTTAAATCCCGTGGACCACTAATATGAATTTTGACTGATAGTGGCTTGCTGACGTTAGTGGGAAAGTCGGTCCCATATTCTAGAGCTGCAGTAGTCACAGGACTGGCCCTTTGGTCATCCCAGAGCAGCTGCTCCTCCACCTGGGTGCACCGGCCTGCCATGGACTGGAGGAGCTGCTCTGAGATGACCAAAGGGCCAGTCGTGTGACTACTGCAGCTCTTGAATATGGAACCGACTTTCCCACCAACATTAGCAAGCCACCTTGGGGTGGATTTCCCTCCCCCGCCGTTGGTCTCACCTTCCAGTTCCAACTCACGTGACTCTACTCAAGGTAAGGTTTGCGCTTGGCCAGCGGGTGGATGGCCATGTGGGCAGCACAGCCTTATGTTCCTGTGCAGCCTGGATTAATTGCTTTGGGGGAGTGCTTTGGGCGGGAGACATTTCTCTGCGAACCACCAAAATTTTCTCATGGACCACCAGTGGTCCCCAGTCCACCGGTTGGCGACCACTGATCTAGCCTCAGAAACTCAACAGGATTGTGTGTGTATATAGACACCAGGAACTGAGTTTGACTTAAGGTAGGTAATTTAGTACAGGTAATCCTCTCTTTATGACCTGGCTTAGGACTGGCAATTCTTATCACTAAGCAAAGTGGCCAATAAGCAAAAGATCAGGTGACCCCACTATCATAGTGGGAACTGTGACAGCAGTTTTGGCAGTCCAAAGCTGCAATCATTAAGTGATTCAACCATATTTGTTAAATGAAACAACGTGTGACCACAACTTGCAACCTCCTGCCAACTTCCTCATTGACTTTGCTTGTTCAAAGCCAGATGGGAAGGTTGCAAATGACAATCGCATGTCAGTGCTACCACGATAAATACACAATGGTTACCAAGTGTCCACAATTATGAGGTCACAGTCACAAGTGTGAGTATTGGTTGTATGTATTTTTTTCAGTGCCTAACTTGAACCCTAAGTTCAACCACTCACTAAATGAATGTTGTTTTAGTTTTACTTCTGGTGAATTCATGGGTATATTAATAAAATTTTCTTGGAGACGATAGAAAAGTTGTCTCTCACTCTCTTCTTAGACAGGCAATCCTAGTTTAGCAACTGCCTTGGACAGCAACTGTTTGCAATTACAACAATAATGAAAATGTAACTGCAATCAATTCTCACATGTTCAACCTTTGCAGTCATTAATTAAAGCAAACAAAAGCTGAAGTAAGATTGTAAGCACAGTTGATGACCGAATCTTCAATCCCAAGTGTGATAGGCTACCTGCAGAATGTTTTTAATCAACTAGTCTGCAATTTTGACATTTCTGATCTTTCCTCTAAACGTTAAGAAAATGTACTTAGCATTCTGAGTTCAAATTATAATTCCTTTTCACTTGTATGGTTTGCTTTTGAAATATATCCTAAAACCTAAGTTGGTAATCTTTTTAGCATTCGTCTTCTCCCAATCATTTTTTTATTTTTAAGGCCTGCATTCTTCAAGTGCAGAAGCACTACTGTTTTTATATTTTTATAATAGCTTCCCTGTACTACTTAATGTATTTTATTATTGTGGTTGTGTTTTTTTTTAACAGTAAAACCAATCCTGGATAAATCATCATTATCGTCATATTTGCCTAATTTTTTTATAGAACCAGCCACTGTTTCATGTTACACACAATACATTATATATTTTCATTTACTGTATATATAAACAATATCCACTAGATGGCAAGCATTATCAAGCTTGTTTGTCAGTTGTCTCTAGCCCTCAGAGGCCCCTGCTCTTGAAACATCTATGGTACAAAAAAGAGAATTATTACACTAACACTTATAGCGGTGTATCTATAAATAACCCAGTGCTCTTCTAGGTGTTTTGAGTTGCAATGCCTACAATCCTTTGCAATCCTAGGATTGATGGAGAGTGAAGGCTAAAACATTTGGAAGGCATCAGGTTGACTATAACCCTGGGATATATTTGCCATTTTGTTTGAAAGGATAGATACTGAAGTGAAAGCTCACTGAATTGGCCACCAAATGAGAAGAGAGCACTCATTGGAAAAGACCCTGATGTTGGGAATGGCTGAAGGCAAAATGAGAAAGGGACAGCAGAGGATGAGGTGGTTAGATAATGCCATCTAAGCCATGAACGTGAATTTGGACAAACTTTGGGAGACCGTATAGCGCAGTAATGGCTAACCTTTTCCTCATTACGTGCTGAAAGTGCGCGCATGTGCCTGCACCCATAACGCAATGCACGTGTAACCCCCCCAACCCTCTCCGCATGCGCCTCTCGCGTGCCAGCAGAAATGGCTCTGCATGCCATTTTCAGCATGCGTGCCATAGGTTTACCATCACAGGTATAGCGCATCGCATGCCAGGATTGGGTGGCCTGCCGTGCTATGATCCGTGGGGTCATGAAGAGTCAGAAATGACTTAGCAACTGAACAACAATATATTATCTATTTATGCTTCTTTCTTCATAGTTAAAAAAAGCCAGCTGCCTTCAGGATATGTTTGGTCCAATGTTCTTGATTATTTTGGTTGTATTAGTTTCATGGAAAAGGAACCTCACGTGTGAGATAGATCAGTGAAAATGTAGATTTAGCTGAACATTGAAGTGAAAAAAATGAAATCAAATTAGTTTGCAGATACCAAAAAAAGGATGCACACATGCCAGGGTTTTAAAAAACACACAAGCTATTTTGGATTACAAGAATGTGTTGATTTAACACTAAAAAGAAATGAGCATATAACAGTGCAGTTCCCCAGAAACTCCTACCAAAACAATAGAACAGATATTTTAAATAGTTGTCTTTTTTGCACTTTGTTATCACACAGGCCTTGTCATTTTCTACCCCCTCTTTGGTACAGTGTTTCTTGCTAGCTTTCATTCCACCACTTTTAGTAATTGTTTTCATAGTATTTTTTTATTATACCTTACTATACCTGTTTATAGAGTTGTTTTTATTTTCCCCTTGAAAGCTGTAATAGGACAAAAAGATGAATAAGAAGCTTATCATATTTTAGAAATCTAAGGTCATCTTTTAAAAGGTTAGCACCTGAGCATACATTAAAAAAGAAGAAGAAACATGAAAAAATCAGGTAAGTAAAAATGATATTCATCCTTGCCATTACAGTGTCATCTCTATCCTTTACATATGCATACATCTATATCGGATTTACCAAAATTTAATGGCTGGCTCCATGCTTGCTACATATTACAGTCTGATCAGTTTTTTAGTCAAAGGAACCCCGCTGAGATGACAACAGTTACAAATGGTTTTATGCAGAAATGAAAATTGTTCCCTTATTAATCTAGGCCACCAGTTCCTTTATTAGATGCAGCAGAACCCAAAATTGTGGCTTGCAGAAAATAATTGAATGGAACAACGGTATTGTTTAGCTCCCGCTCTATTTGCTTTTGTGCACTCCCTGGGAGAAAAGCCATTAGCCATCCTTCTGCTTAATGAAGTTGCTCCTTCTTTGCATCTCTCTCCCCGAACAGAGCAAGTTAAAATCAGCAGGAATTTTCTTCTAAGAGCAACAGGCTGCGTGAAAAGAAATACCCAGTCTTTCTCAGTGTTTCATTTATGTCTGGAATTTTTTTTTTTTTTAAAGTGCGTCTTTCTTTCCAGAAACTGGTGGATATTTTTTGGGGTGCGGGCGGGGGGGGGGGGGAATGCCTTTAATAATCAACTCCAGGAGAGCTAGAGTCTCTGAAATTTTGGCATCCCTTCATTTGAAGCTATTTCATTTCAGATCGGTCCGTAGTAAAAAAGGGCTTCCTTTTTTTTGTGCAAGTTCTCATCCAAGTTATGCAAACTAAATTCCCCTCCCCGATAACAAAAGAGAAAATACAAGGGTGGTCCTGTAATTGGACAGCAATTACAGTATCAAGACTACAAAGGAGAACCTGTTAATGTCATCAGTTCATCACCACATAGAAAAAAAAGGGGGAACCCTTGGGGTACCATGGTAGAGATTTGTAGCAAGAAAGGGATACATTCTGGCTGGATTTGGACAATTCACACTGAATTAAGTTAATTATTCAATTAATTAACTTTTATTTCATTTTTATTTGAGACAGGCTTTGTTTTGTACTATGTTGTATTCTGTTCCCCCCAATATTATACACACATACGCACACACACACACACGGTTTAAACAAAAATAAAGGGTCCTTGGTGCAAAAACAAAACAAAAATACTCAGCCCAGATTCCAAGATCCAGACAATACAATGAACCATAAATTAATCACAAGGATTGAGTCAGCAAACTACATTAGGTTCAAAGGTGTTTGGCTTTTTTTATAGCTGAATGTATTTCACGGGTATAATGGAATGGAATGAAAAGGAGAGATTGGAAGGTGGGGGGAACCAAACTGAGAAAAATATGAAAGTCACAAATCAACTAGGTGAGTTGATATATGAATTGAAAGCAGTTAAACTCTCACATGGTTAGGGTGAGTCACCGTTTTCTTTTGTTCTAAACCCTGAACTATGTTTTAAATAGTTCTCTTCCTTAAAATTTCTGATTTAATTATATTTTCAATGATCACGTATGGAGATTATTTCCTTGTATTTACTCTTCAAAAATGCACTAAGCCTAGCCAAATCAAGAAAAAAGTTAGCTTTTTATTTGTGAAGTGTTTTTTTAACAAAAGTTTTTTTCCCTCTTAATATAAAATTCAACTAGAAATAAAGATAATGGGGAAAAGGGGGAGGAAAGAGGGGAAAGGAAAGAAGTGGATAAAGTGAGGAAAGAAAAAAGGAAACAAAAAGCAGTTTCAACTTCCTTCAATGCAGTAAGATATGTAATACAATTATTATATCAACTTGTTACTTATCTAAAATAGTAAGTATTAGCCTATAAGTATTAGTCCTATAACTATGACTTACTTAATTGTCAAAACCCAAAATCAAGTTTCTTTTTTTCTCTTTCAAGCAGAAAGTCCAAAAGCAGTTTCCAAGTGGAAACAAAACTACTTACATTCTTTTCCCCAATTAATGCCGTTAACTTTGCCATCTTTACCAGTTCCATCATCTTTTCAATCCATTCTTCCATTGTGGAAGTTGAATTAACCATAGTTTCAACTGGGAAACTGTGAACACCCTTGACTAAGCCGAGTCCAAAATTGCTAGAGAATTCCTGGAAGCCTGGCACTGAGACAAATTGGCCATCAACAGAAATGTAGAGAGAAACAAAATCTACATGGCATTTAAAATAAAATCAAAAGGCCAAAAAGAAAACAAAAAGGCCCAAACATCTCATCATCAGTAATCAACACCCAGATGAACAGAGGTTGACATCAAGATTAATATTAGACCAACAATCAAGAAAAAAACAATACTCCAATTAAGAAACTACCAAACAAGCTAATACTAAACCTAATCAAGGAAACACCAAGATCACTCACTAACACTGACAGGCCAAGCCACCAATAGATAAAATGAGAGCAAATCCCACTCCCTTCCAGCACTGATAATGTTACCTAATTTGGTAATGAAATGTCTGCAAGCAAACAAGCTTAGGGGGGAACCAAGTTCAACCCTGAGCTACAAATATTCTCTTTTATCACTACTTTCAGATTCCAAACTTCTTTTGGTGTAAGGGTGTGTTCACCTTGAATAAAAGATATTATTTCCTCATCAGTCCACCTCTTCCACCTCACTTCATTTGTGAACTGATATCATCAGACCATAATAAGACTTGCAATGCCATAGTGTATTCACACATATATCTAGATGTATGTGTTCTGACCCAAACCCTTTTCCAATAAAACAAACAATAACCAAAGGGAACAGAAACCTTTAATGAGTCTTACAAATCCCCGGTTAAAAGGCTGCTGCAAACTAATTAACTTTGACAAGCACAAACCTCGCAAAAAATGTGCGAGAATGCCAAGAATCACAGATAAGGAATATTTCACAACACAAGAGTCTTCAAATACCAACTTAAGATACTGCAATGTCCACAAGGCTGGAGTTTCAAAACGTTTTTGCTTCCTACAAAGAACACAGCTGGCTTTTATCTTCTTGAAGGAGGGGCCATTACCTTGCAGCCTTACTCCTGAGTCGCCCGTGCTGCTGCAGCTGTTCTTTCCTAAAAGCAGCCCTGCACACACATGCACTTGGCACAGGCTCCTCGGGAACCTCCTCATCACTGCTGCCAGCCCCCACAATCTCTGAAGGCAGCAGTCCACTCCCTAATGGTCCCGGCCCCTCATCTGAGTCCTCACTTTCCTCAGCCATCCGTACCTGCTGATGGCTAAGCACAACAGTACGTGCCCTAGTGACAAGTTGTCCTTACTTCCCCTTTCAAGAAACATGGCTTTTAGAAACTTTGAGGAAAGAAGTTTGGAAAATTGGGCAATTGACATTAACAACATATGAACATATGAATTTCCCTCAAATGCAAAATTAAGAGCAATTTAGAAATAGAAAATGGAGAGAAATCAGAGGCTCAAATGGAGAAAAATCAGAGGCTCAAAGTAACACCTGTAAAATTGATATTGGGAAAATACCATGAAAGTACTAAGAATACAGAGGGGATTCTCCCCCCCCCCTGGATTTTTTATCCTAAAGGGGAACAGGCCAAACAATATGCTCTTGGAACAGTGGCAATGATTCTTTTTACAAAACTTTGATATTTTTAGTCTCTCATTATCTCAAGATTTCTCTATTGGAAGAAATAACCTGATAGTTTTTTTTAAAAAAATATAATAAAATATTAAAAAGCACCTGCACTACCAACATAAGAAAGAGCAATTGTACAATGAAGAAATATAGTCTATTATATAATTAAAATAAAATATGACAAAGAAAAAAACAATTTAAATGAAAAAGAGATCCATATAATAATTATATAGATAATCATATAAAGTTAATACTGTCCTTAAACTTATCATGAAGTCTAGAGCATGCAAATAGTCCTCATTTAGTGATTGCATCCTAAAGTCACCATTCACAAATATGATGGTGATAAAATAGTAACTGTGCGAATTGTCCTTGCATTTATAATTTCTGCAGCTCTGTACAGTGAAGGAAAGCAAGAGCATAAGAGCAGCCACAGCTTCACTTAGCAACTTCTTCCCTTAACAAACAAGTTGCCTGGCCCAATTGTGGTCACTAAACAAGGACGATCTGTATTGTTATCTTCTCATTTTTAAAACACAAGAGATTTTTCCAGTATAGGTAACAGTTTATCCTGAATTCATTCCTTAATTCGGGCACGGAGGGGTTTTTTCCCCCCAGTTATATAAAAGTAAATATCTCGCCCCTTTTTAAACATTCCCTGAGGTTAGCAGTAAAGACAAAATAATATTTTGTGATGAATCCATTTCACTTTTAAATTACAAATTCCAGTTCCAATTCAGATATATATACTGTAACTAGTATCTTCATTTTTCTATTAATTTCCTTATAAATTGAATGGTTGGCTTCTATCCAAGTATTATAATGAACCTAAAATAGCAGATATTTCAGTTATCTGCACTCAGATACCTGAAATATCAGCCCATGTGCCTTGTTTCCCCGAAAATAAGACCTATCCAAAAAAATAAGCCCTAGCATGTTTTAAATGCACTTATTACAAGCCCTACCCTCAATATAAGCCCTACTTAAGAACCTGCACAGTTGGCTACCTGCTCATTACATCTGGTTGCTTGCAGCACTGCAACCGCGAGGCGAGATGAGGTGGTGGTGGAGCTGGCCCACACATCTCATTCCAGTTTATCTCACGGCCCCTGCAGCCAAGCCATCCATGTTCCGAAAAATGCCTTACAGCAGCAGCAGCAGCAGCAGCAGCATCCATGTGCAGCAAGAACCCATGTGACCGCTGGCCCACTTCTTCTGCTTGCTCATGGCTGCAACAGAGCAGTGGGCTAAGTGGTGTGCTGGTGCTGGTGCTGCAGCCTCAAGGCAAAGAAGGTGTCAGGCTGTGGATGGCCTGTCTGTAAAGGCCCTGCGGTAAGCCAGTGCAGGGCTCGTGGAACAGCTACACACACACACACAGTCACCTCACCTAATGGCCACAGAACTGGCACATCATTCAGCTTCCTGTTCTTTTGCGGCTGCGAGCAAGGAGAAGAAATGGGCCGGCAGCAACACGGGATCCTGCTGGACGCGGCTGCCAGAGCTTCCACCATGAGGTGAGGCAAGTGTCAGGGCAGAGGTGACAGAGTTGGTATTTAGCAGGTTCTGACCAGTTCTGGAGAACTGGTAGCAGAAATTTTGAATAGTCTGGAGAGCTGGCAAATCCCACCTCTGACTGGAGATTTCACAGTATCCTTCTCCTGCCATGCCCACTAAGCCACGCCCACAGAACCAGTAGTAAAAAAAAATGAATCCCACTACTGATGGTGGCCTGGCTCCGGGAGCCCTGAGGTAAGCCGAGGCGGGGTGCATGGGGCAGTTCCAACCTCCTTGCCTCACAGCGGTGGCACTGGCAGGATAGGAGGCACTGGCGCAGCCACCTGCTCCGTCATGAGCAAGCAGAAGAAGTGGGCCTCCCGTACATGGGGGGGGGGGGAAATAAGATACCCCCCCAAAAATAAGCTCTACTGCTTATTTTGGGGACCAAAAGGGTGGTAACTTTTCAGAAACACATGTATCTGTCGGCATTTAATACATAGGTCACAATGATAGGTATTTCACTGATGAATAAAAAACAAAGATGTTGTGCATTTATTCTAATATATTACAGCTATTATTTTGTGGCTGTTGTCAACTGCATCATTGATATTTCCATAAAGCATCAATGGTGCTGTCATTTTACTGAAAGGGAAGTCGTTGATAGCCCTGCTCGAAACTAAACATATGCCCGATATAACTTTTTTAATCGACAACTTGCCACTGTGGAAATCCAGCCATACAAGATAAAAAAAATTACAGACTACAGAATAAAAAGAGCTGGAAGGGACCTTTCAGGCCTTGTAGTCTATCCTCCTGCTTAAGCAGTAATCCTGTACCATTCTGGACAAAAGACTGTCCGATGTCTTCTTAAAACCACCAGAGATGGAGCACTGACAACTTCTGGAGGCAAGCCATTCCATTAATTAATTGTTCCCACTGTCAGAAAATTCCTTCTTAATTCTAGTTGGATTTATCTGTGATAAGTTTCCATCTGTTACTTCTTGCCCTGCCCATGGGTGCTTTGGAGAATAGATTAACCCCTCCTCTCTGTGACAGACCCCCAAATATTGGAAGACCGTTATCATGTAACCTCAAGACCTTCTGTTCATTAAACCAGACATACCTATTCGGGGTGGGATTCAACCGGTGGTATTACGGGTTCGGTGACGTTTTGCGCTGCGCCCGTGTGTAAAAAACCTTAAGCTGTGCCACCCAGACAGCTGAAAAGCATTGCGTGCGAGTGCGCAGCATTTGAAAAGCCACTTTTTTCCTGCTTTTTCAACCTCAGCTGTTCCACGCAAAGCAGCTGAGGTTGAAAAAGCAGGAAATAAAGGACAGGTAAGAGCCTGGGAGGGCAGGTAGGTCAAACAGCAGCAAACAGAACGGGTTCGGTGTCTGCTGCTCTTCAGAGCTACCAGGCAGAACTGGTAGCATCCCACCCCTGTACCTAGTTCCTTCAATTGTTCATCATGTGGTTTAGCTTCCATTAGGCTTCCATTAAACCAGGGGTCCCCAACCACCGGTCCGCGGACCGGTACCGGTCCGTGGAACAAGTCCTACCGGGTCGCTGGTTTGCTGGCGCCGCCATCTTTTGATGAAAAAGTGCTTCCAGTGAGCTTTTCTGGGTAGAAAGCTCACCGGAAGCACTTTTTCATCAAAAAGATGGCGGCTAGCTGCTCGTGAGCTTTTCCGGGTAGAAAGCCATTTCTACCTGGAAAAGCTCACCGAGCGCTGGCGCCGCCATCTTTTTGATGAAAAAGTGCTTCCGGTGAGGTCACCGGAAGCACTTTTTCATCAAAAAAAGATGGCGGCGCCCAGCTAATGCCGGTACTGGGCCACGCCATAAAAAAGGTTGGGGATACCGGGCCATGGCATAAGAAAGGTTGGGGATCACTGCATTAAACCATTAAAGCCTCAGTCTTTAGCTTTTAAGGAATAAGTCTTTCATATTGTTTTTCCAAATTGCAATAATAGTCCAGGTCAAGATAATGTACAAGACATTTAAACTTCACCTTTAATTTAAAGCACTAGTAATTATAGATTCAGGAAAATCTGAAATAATACCTATTTTGCAATGTCAGTTATAATAGAAATCACATTTATACACTTAGAAGTATACTTATGGTCTACTAAGACAACAGTAAATGTACAGCTTGCTACTCAAAGGATAAAATAAAAATTTCTTTAAAAATACTTTTGTATTAAATCCTGGGGCACATAATCTCAGTGACAAAATGATATGGCATCCAATAACTATAACTTAGATTAGAGGACGTCCTTTTCTCTATAATTACAATTTATACAGTAATGCACTAAGTGTGTAGGCTGAGAGGGAAAAGTTCATAAAGCTACCATTAATTCAACTTCAAAATTTTATGTTTGTCAATTATCAGCAAAACGTGTCCTAGAAATACAATTCATAAATTATAAACTAAACAAATGTATTTTTAAAAAAGTACTCCATATTGTTGATCTAGTTTGTTTTAACAGATAAATATGAAATTCTTTGAAACAGCAAAAATGAAAATGAAATCCTACTGATTTTAAACTTTGTGAGGAGTGAAATCTGTCAGTCTGGAGTTCAGATAGTTGTGATGTTTCCATGGTTCTAATAAATAGAATTAATAGCTTGAAATTATTTTCCTTATACACAACCTTGAATACTACCAGGGACCCAGACAGGACAAACAGTATCTAAATAGAGGCTGTCTTTTGATGAACACTCACAGCCCAATCCTCATTCCCTCAAAAATATCCCACACTGATTACACTGGGACTTAAATATAACCTAAATTTTCTTTTATATCATTTTTACAATACAGGTGGTTCTCGACTTATGACCGGAATTGAGGCCCCAATTTCTGTTGTTGAGACATTTGTAAAGTGAACTTTGCCCCATTTTACGACCTTTCTTGCCTCAGTTGCTAAGTAAATAACTGAAGTTGCTAAGTTAATAACCTGGTTGTTAAGTGAATTTGGCTTCCCCATTGACTTTGCTTCTCAGTAGGTCGCGAAAGGGTGATCACCTGAACTTGGGATACAGCAACGGTCATGAATATAAATCAGTTGCCAAGCATGTGAATTTTGATCACATGATCATGGAGAAGGCTGCAAAGGTGGTAACTGTGAAGAACGGTCATGTCACTTTTCTCAATGCCGTTGTAACTTTGAACGGTCACTAAATGAACTGCAAGAACAAGCAAGAACTCTGAGGTAGGTAGATTCCTCAAAGAATAGCTTTATTGGAAATATCATATTGGCACATATCTGATGAAAATCGACTCTGAAGGGTCCCTCGGTTTTCACCTGATTAAAAATGAAAGTTTCCCCCCCCCCCAATCCAAAACAATCTGTCACATGGCCCAATCAAGGCAGCCTCTGCTGGTCTGGTGACATTACTCCTCCTACCTCAGACTAGGTGTGAGAAGGTCCTTGGTTCCCAAGAGAAAGTAATTTATTTTGACTATAAACATATGAAGAATGGTTACAGGAACTGGGCATGGCTAGTCTAGTGAAGAGAAGGACCAGGGGAGACATGATAACAGTGTTCCAATATGTCTAGCTATTGTGTTGTTATGCATAGCTTTGCATCATAAGCCTCCTTAAAACACTTTGAGAAAGTAATGGCCAATTTGTTGCCACACATGGGATGCTTTCTTTGAGGCTTTGCTCTGTGCTATCTACATGGATTTTAGGATCACAATCCTCCTCAGTAGTTACAGTTTGACTTGTGAGATATGCCTGAGGTAGAGCATCTGTCATTGTAAAATCTTTGGTGGAGTGTTAATTAAAACTAATTTTCTTGTCAATATGGTGATCCGCTGTTTAATAATTTTCTGTTATAAATTTCTTCCAGATGGAAATGGAATTGTTTGCATCCAAACTGTGATTGAAGTGCCTCTTTTTTATGTCAGCACACATTTGTTCACTAAGAGTCAATGCATACAGTGAGTATATGAAAGACTAATCATGTTCTTGGAATAAAATCGTATCAAACTACTATTGGACTTAATATAAAATTGCAGAACAGGTACTATTCTTGGTATATTTTTCACATTATTATTCTATTTGCCCAAATGAATATCATAAGTCTTATTGAATAGTGTTGATTTCAGTGATTCTAATCATAACAAAGAACCAAAGAGACTTGGTAGAATCACCATAAAATGTATGCTGTTCCAAGTAAGCTCAGCTTTTGCAAATCCTTATGGTATTGCACTAAGAGTTTCAATTGGTAGGATAATCAATTTTTTCCTTTGTAATACTTCAACCTCAATTTGCATATCATGATATTTTGTTATTTTCTCCTGCTGTTTTTCATCAATTCGACTGTCTCCAGGTATTGCCACATCGATGAACCACATGTTTTCCCCCCATAACAGCAATGTCTGATGTATTACACTCTCAGTTTGAATTTTGAAATCTCACACTTTGTTCTCATTTTGCAAAACTTTTTCAGGCGCATGGTCTCAGTGATTTTTACAAATGATTAAAAAAAGAATCAAATTTTCCACATAAATTGCAGTGGACAATTTTTACAGTCCTATTATGGTGTTTATACTTTGAGTGATTTCACCATAGCCATTAATGAGATTAGCTACAATGCTCTCTTTAATTTTACATAATATGTTCCATTTCAACTTTAACAGTATTGATTTGCAGAGTTTGTTCTTGATCTGGCATGATTATTTGTTCAGTTTCTTTGTATTCCAGATTTCATTTGCTGTCATGTCATACTTTGATCTGTTTTTCCTTTCAATGTCATATGATATGATATAATTTATTTGTTTTCCAGATGGCTAATCGGGTATGGAAACTATTCTCTAATTTTCACCATTGTTAATGTGTTGTGGGGTTGTATGGTGGCTCAGCAGTTAAGACACTGGGCTTTTGGGCTGGAAAGCTAACAGCTGTTTGAGACCCGAGCTCCACATGATGGGGTGAGTTCCCATCCTTGCCCCAGCTCCTGCTCGCCTAGAAATTTGAAAGTATACAAATGCAAGAAGATAAATATGTACCACTTCAGTGGGAAGGTAAATAGTGTCCCGTGTGCACCTTTGGCATATAGCCATGCTGGCCACATGACCACAGGAATATCTTCAGCTAGCACTGGCTCTATAGCCTTGAAATGGAGATGAGCACTGTTTCCTATCGTCATCACTGGCTTGTGGAGTGCAATCTGTAGGGACTCCTTTGCCTGTTTTATTTAATCGGTTGTGGGATGCCTTAATCTTGATTCTCTTTCTGGCATGAGTGAACTTCCAGGACTTAAGGTCTCATTGACATCACTGGATCATGCAAACCCATTACCACAACAAGCTAGATTTTTTCATAATATTAATGTTACTGTTATTATTTCTACTACGTGAATAATGTTCTACTTCCATAGACCCTGAGTGGCTTACAGCCAAAATCAATTATAAACAGAAAGTCCAACATGCCAACATTGAGAGGTTGTATAATCTTGCCTATCTCCAAATACTTTCTTGAACACTTTTGCTTTTACAGGAAAGGCCAATGATAACTGGAAGTAAGTGGTTCGTGTAAGACAGGGGTGTCAAACTCAATTTCATTGAGGGCTGCATCAGGGTTGTGTTTGACTTTGGGGGCCTGGGGTGGGTGTGGCCAGAGGGGGCATAGCCTGCTTGATGTCACTCAAGTTGGGGCACCTGTGGCAGCCCGAGTATTCTGCCAGCAAAAACAGGCTCCCAAGCTCCATTTTTGCTGGCAGAGGGTTGGTTGCAGGAGGCTGTTGCAGCCGGAAACTGAGCTCAGGAGCCCATTTTTGCTGGCAGAGGCACTGCGGGCCAGTCACTGTTTCCAGGGTAGCCCCATGCACCAGATCCAAGTATCCGGCCCAGGGCCTTGAGCTTGACACCCCGCTATAAGAATCGTGGGAAGAAAGTCCTCCAATAAGACTCCATCTTACAACTCACTAGAAGTCTACTTTAGAGTTTACTCTGACAGCTTTCAAGCTGCTTTTTTTAAAAACTTCAGACTATCTGTGAAGTTCTTGTTTCTTTTGACCAACAGCTCTGAGAGTACCAAAGAAGCAATGTAGATCGGGAGGTGCCAGAAGTGGCTTTCCCTCAGTGACAAGACACTGAGCAAGTTCTCTCTCCCAGATTTTACTAGAGAGCATGATTCAACTTGGAAAAGGTGTTACCAGGAATATCCATGTCCTTGAGTCCCAAGCAGAGGTGGCATTCAGCAGGTTCTGACCAGTTCTGGAAAATCGGTAGCGGAAATTTTGAGTAGTTAAAAGAACCGCCAAATACCACCTCTGACTGGAGATTTTACACTATCCTTCCCCTGCCATGCCCACCAAGCCACGCCCACAGAAAATTTGAATCCCACCACGGGTCCCAAGGTTGTTGGGTAAAGGTAAGAACCAATACATTGAATTGCACCCAGAAGCTAGTTGGCAGCTAATGCAGTTCCTGTGAGCTGGAACAAGTAGGAACACAGTGTAACTCTCCGTAACTACTAGGGAATACTAATTTCCTTATACAAGACATTTAGTATAAAATCAGAAACCTCTTGCTACTGTATGTACCATTGCAGGCACTCAAATCACGGCATAATTTAGGTAGCTTAAATTATGTTAAATGATATTTTTATATGCTGAACAACTGTAGATGTGTCAGTATTGCTCAGAATTAGATTATATTCTATAAACTTTAAGCCGTACTAGTTTTTTATGGGAACATAAAAGTTCATCCTTTCAATACAAAAAAAAAGACTAAAAACAAATGTGAAGTTAGGATATAGGTTGCCAGATTTTTGCTCTCGACTTTTGATTAGTTGGGGAAAGCACCGATTGGAACAAGAGTAATTCACAAACTCACAGTACTGAAGAGTAGCAACTGTTATAGTAATGGTGGAATCCTGCTAGTAATCATTTTGTCAAAATTTGGATGACAGAAACTATAGCTGTTGGAAATATCCTTAATGTTATTCATTTCCCTCCTACATTTTTGCTGGCTATTTTGCAACAGCCAGCAAAACCATGGTAGCACCGTGAGAAAGTCTAAATATCACCTCTGTTTAAATCTTGCCTTAACAAGAAAAAATAGGAGTAGTAGTCCATAGAATAAATAATTTAAGGACACAACTTCTGACATTAGGACATCTTCCTTTTTTTCTTCTTAGGATGTTTTTTTGCTTTGTTGATTATTTCACTGTCGGTATAATACAGGATTTACAGAAGCAACTAGTCCAGGGGTGGGATTCAAATTTTTTAACAACCGGTTCTGTGGGCATGGCTTAGGTGGTGGGCATGGCTTGGTGGTCATGTTATTGACTGGGCGTGGCCAACTCAATATCACTCGCATTGAGACACGCATCTCCTCACCTGGCCTCTCATGACTGTGGGGATGCTGCAACAATTGTAAGTGTGAAAAATGGTCATAAGTCACTTTTTTCAGTGCCATTGTAACTTTGAATGGTCACTCCACACAAGCAAAGGACCAGCAAAGGAGGGGGAAAAAACTCCAGAGAAGTTCCTGAGACAGGAAGTCTAGTCCTGCCAAGAATATAATAAATGGAGAGTCAGTTTCTGTAAGCAACACCAGAATGTTTCCTTCCTGCCTTCCTTACAGGATTAGGCCAGTAATTTCTTCTAACAACCATTCTCCGAACTGCTTAGAATGTTAACAACCAGTTCTAGCAAATAGGTGTGAACTGGTAGAATCCCACCCCTGAACTAGTCATTTGACAATCATTCAGGTATTTAAAGACGATGATTATATTACTCCTGAGTCCCCTCTTCTCCATGCTAAACATATTCATTGCTTCTAGCCAATCCTTGCAGATTTTTCTTTATTTCTTATCTTTCTGTCTTAACCCATAATTTTTACTGTTTTCCTTTAGACATTCTCCAATTTTTCTTCTTTCTAAAATGCAGTATCTGGAACAGCACACAATATTTTAGAGGTAAAATCTTTGATATTTTTTTTTCCTATCCAAAAGCAGGCCTTTGCATTGTCACTGTATAAATTACCTTGCTGGATTTTGTTCCTGCTTGCCATAATCATCATCAATGTTGCCGCGAATTAAAGCCTTTGCTATCCCTGTGTATTTTTTGTCATCTGCAAAAAGGGAAATCTTTTTTTTAAAGCTCAATTAACATGTTTATAAATATATTGAACAGGATGGGGCCTAGAATAATGTTCAATATCTCTTTGAAGCTTGTCATAGAATCATGGATGGACTCTTGTGGATACAATCATTCACCTAGTTCTGTATCCTTTACCATAGCCTAATTCACATTTTGCCACTTTCTGTAATAGAAATTCATGAGAGACAGTGTTGAGTAGTTCTTGAAATTATTTTGAATGGGTACAAATGAAGATAACAATGAAATTAATTTACCACTATTCCCTGCAAGGCCATATTTTCTGTATGATCAGAAAACCAATAAAACAGTGAGAATAAATATACTGAATTCTATGCACTAAATGCTGCTACCAGTTAACAAAACATTAGCGCCACATCAGGAATCTGTTTCCAGCTGCTACTGATTTATTCAGCAACCTTGCATCTGGGGAAAATACTTCCAAAATAGACCCAAATTATTTTGCCATGAAACATTGATGCGTACAATGTCTCCAGGCTAGAATGTGCCAAGCCCCCTTCCTGTTTAATTGGTGCTACAAATTTTAATTCAATTTCAATACTTAACTGGTCTCTCAGTATCCATTATGACATTGTCAGCTACCACTGAAGCACTACTGATGAGATGTTGTTTAAAACAGGCATTTCAAAAGCCCATGGGATTAGTTAGGTCAGAAATTATGCACTGTGCTTCATTACCATATTACTGGAATTACATGCAGTCTAAACATTATGTTTTTCCTCATATATATAATCACATCACGTTAAAGTTTGATTCCAGGAGACTTAGCTAATTAGTTTTCATCATCTTCACCTTATGTTTACATTGCCTCATTCCTGCTGCAAGTCTCATGTCAGCATTTTTCAAAAGAGTTTGTCGAATGGAATTAACCCTCACTTTGCTAGTTGCTTTCAGAGAATTGTGTGCATTTGCTTCAGTCCAGTTTCTTTTCCCAACCTGTCATTCTCCAGGTGAGCTTGATCACAGCTTTCATAATTACATTAATCAGGTTGCTTTGGAATTATGGACATTATAATCAACATATCTGAAGATTATCTGGCAGGGTAGAAGTCATGTCCACCTATCTTAGTCTACAATGCACTGCCACATACATATGGTATTCAGTTTATAATTCACCTCACACAACTTTTCTGGTATGCATGTAGTGAGGTAGTGAAATAAAATAATTGATTTTCATCTATTCCACTATACCTTTATTGTCCTCACATCCCTTAGATTTGCTTGGGAGAGTTGGAAAACAATATGGAACATGATGGTCTATAGGTTCTCTTGATGCAACACCTTCAGTTATAATAATATTTTTGTATTATTTACTCATAGCTGACCAAGTTTTTGTTTTACAGACCCTGCTCTAAAGAAAGAAAGAAAATAAAGACAGTTAACAAACCAGAAGGCTAGAACACCACTGAATAACTGGCATATTGTACGGTGCAGCAGAACAGATTTGAAAGACTGCATTTACAGGTGGACCTTGACTTATAACCGGTTGCTGAGCAACCGTTTAAAGTTACAATGGACTTACTTGCAAACCTGGTTACTGACAACCTGGTTCCGAAATTTTAAAGGCCAACTTGTGGTCACATGACTCTATTTCAGGCACTTGGCAACCAGTCTGCATTTATGGCCATTTGCAATATCCTGTGATCACATTTACATTTTTCCCAAAATGTTAAACAATGAATTTGTTTAACATTGCAGTACTGACTTAACAACCTTGAATTCACTTATAACATGATGATTTTTGCTTAATAAGTGCTACAAAAATTGTTGTAAAATCGGGGGGGCGGAGCTGGCATCTCAGCAGTACAGCGTGCAATCTTGAAGCTCCAAGGTCGCAGCTGATATCTCCGTTGCAGGACGGTCCCACCGGACCTAAACTGTCCCGTAGAGACGGTGACTCAGGAGGGCACATCCTGTCAATCCCAGGGACATCGCAAAGTCCCTGGATGATCCAGGAAAAGCCCTTTTGCCAGTGGTGCCGGCCATTCAAGCTGCTGAAGCTCGGACAACTTGAAGATTGAAGGAAAGTGTGTCAGTTTGGTGAGATGAACTTTTACCTATTATTGCTTGAAGAGAACACCCTGAAAGATCTAAAGTGAAATTAAAAGTGAAGAGAAAAGTGTTTAAGCAGTGCAATTAAGCTAGTTAAAGTGAAAGTTTTTTCCTTTCCCCTTTTTATTGGAACTTTGAATTTGGTAAAGCTACTGAATTTTAAACTGGACTGGTTTCTTTTAAATTTTCCATCTTTGTTTTTATTTTTATTTTTTTAAACAATTTTTTGAAAGTCTGTTTTGATTAAGACTCTTCTTTTGGATTTGAGTTTTATTTTTTTTCAAAAAAAGGAAGGATTCCATTTTCTCTTTTTGTTTCTGGTATTGGATACATGAGGGGCGAGTGAAAGTGAAGGGGAAAAAAAAGTAACGCTGCTATCTAGAGGCTTGGACATATTATTTCTTTCTTTCTTAGTTTGTTTATGTACTTGTGCTATACTCAAGGACTCTGAGCTTTGCACTTGACAGGTGCTCATTTGTGAAACCAAATAATTAGAGCCTTGAGCTGAAGTTGAAAGAAAGAAGATTGAAGTGACCTTGAAAATACTGGAACTAGAAACATTGAGTTGGATTTATTAAAGAGCCTTGGATACTCAGTGGCAGTGGCTGGCTAAACTCTAGATTACTTCCCTTCTCCTTTTCTACCCCCTCCCCCCCCAGTTGGATTTTTATGTTTGGATTTTAACCTTCTATTCCAGAAACTAGAACGTTTTTTTTTTACTTTTTAAAAATCTTCTTCCTTTTCTCTCTTTTATTAAGAGAAATAATTGGATTAAGGTACATAAGTGCCTGAAGATTTTTCTTTTTTTCTTTTTCTTTTTTGGAGTGGCAACTGCCTGCCTGTACTCCTTGCTTTTTTTTGTTTGTTTTTTTCCTTTTTCTCTCTCCCTCTCTACAGGTAAGTACAAGATGAGCAGAAAGACAACAGCACCAGCTTCCTCAATACTAATAGCCTCTTCACCATCTGGAGGACAACGATCAATACAGACAATTTTGCAACAGGAGAAAGAGAAGGAGGTGACATTACAGATGATTATGCAAGGAATCCAGAAGATTGAAAAGAGAATACGGAATATTGAGCAAAGAGCTGAGAATATTGAGCAAAGAACTGAAAAGACAGATGAGAAAGTAGAGAACATTCAACAGATGTTGATGAAATATGAGGACAGAATTAAGAAAATTGAAGAAGAAGATATACAAAGGGATAAGAAAATTGGAGATATTGACACTCGATTGAGTGATATTGAGAAGCGCAGATGCGAACCATTAGGATGGGAAATTGACAGATCAGAATTCTACCTAAGATTTCAAAATGTAGAAGAAGGAAAAGGTGAAAATCTTGCTGAAATAATGGCAGAAATACTGGGAGAAGCACTAGAGATAACCAAAGAGAAGATGATGGATGGGATGGATGAAGTGTTCCATGTATATACAAGATACGCAATGAGAAACAGACTACCAAGAGAAGTTCATATCAGATTCATTAAAAAGATTATTAAGACACAGATACTACAGGTGGCAAGAGAGAAAACCTTAAAGTACAAAGATAAAGAAATCGTGGTGCTGAAACAGGTACCAAGAAGAGTAAGAGAGATGAGAAGAGAATATTTATTTTTGACCAAAGAGTTACTTAAAAGAGGAGTAAATTACAGATGGCTGATGCCAGAATGGGCGTTGGTAGAAGTTACCGTGAACGCCCTTTTTATCTATGCTGCGAGAGAGCCAGGATGGGTTGACTCCTTCCTATGACGTCATAGCTGAGTCTGTACTAAGATATAAAAGCCAGCCCCCGGGAGAGACCACAGCTTTGGCAAAGATACTTGACAGACTGAAAGGTGTCTCTGAAAGCCCAAAATAAATACAGAAATATGTCTTACCCTCTCCGGATGAATCAAGTGAGGAGCTGGGCTCTCTCGCAGCATAGATAGAAAGGGCGTTCACGGTAACTTCTACCAACGCCCATTCTTCTCCGTGCTGCATCGAGAGCCCAGGATGGGACATATCAAAGCTTGCATGCCCACGGGCGGGTCCTCGTCTGGCTCATCACACCGACTGGGGAACCACTCATTGAAGCACCTGTCTGCCGAAGGCTGCAGTCGCTGAGGCAAAAGCATCCAGACGGTAGTGTCTGATGAAAGGAGATGGGGATGTCCACATGGCCGCACGACAAATCTCCTCCAAGGATGCTTGGTCGCCCAGGCAGCAGAAGTGGCCGCGCTTCTGGTAGAGTGCACCGTCAGACCTCGGGGTACCGGAAAGGCCGCAGCTTTGTAGGCCTGCTCAATGCAAGACCTGACCCACCTGCTAATAGTAGGAGAAGAGGCCTTGTGCCCCCAAGTGAGAAGGGAAAAAGGAAACAAACATGGCTTCTGACTTCCTGAAGGAGGAAGTGCGCTTAATGTATATTCTAAGAGCCCTTTTTACGTCTAGCATGTGCCACTGCCGCTCTAAGTCATGGTGCGGGAGAGGACAGAAGTCAGGCAAAACAATGTCCTTGGACCTGTGAAACCAGGTGTTAACCTTCGGAATAAATGAGGGGTCCAGACGAAGAACAACCCTATCATCGTGAAAGGAACAAAGGTCCTGTCTGATGGAAAGAGCAGCAAGCTTGGAAACCCTCCTGGCAGAAGTGATGCTAACAAGGAACACTGCCTTCAGAGTCAGGAAACGGAGAGACACTGTTCTAAGTGGTTCAAAAAGGGGCTTTGTAAGGGCATTAAGGACCAAATGAAGGTCCCAGGAAGGATACCTGTGAACCACCGGAGGGTGCAGGTTGGAAGCCCCTTTCATAAACCTCCTGACTGAAGGGTGATGGGATAAGGAAGGAAGCGAACCCCATGAAAGAACCGAGGAGAGGGCCACAACCTGCCTGCGTAAGGTGTTGGGGGTCAAACCTTTCTCCAGCCCACGCTGAAGGAAGCTAAGAACTTCTGCCAACTGGGCTGAAGCAGGAGAAAGACCCTTCCTGAGGCACCATCGGGAAAAAACCTTCCAGATGGCATCATAGATGCGCCTTGTAGAAGATTTGTGAGATGCCAGGATAGTGAGGATGACCCTTTCTGGAAGATCAGCCTCCTCTAACCACTGCCGCTCAAGTGCCACACGGTCAGCTTGAACCACTGAGGCTCTGGGTGGAGCAGGGGCCCCTGGTGAAGGGAGATTAAATTAGGAGAAGCCACAGATAGGTTGACCAGGTCTGCAAACCAGGGCCTCCTTTGCCAATAGGGTGCCAGGAGGAGGAGCTCCGCTCATTCCTCCAACATCTTCCGAATTACTGCTGGAATGATGGGAAGCGGGGGAAAGGCGTAGAGGAGACCCTTGGGCCATCTGCGTCGAAGAGCATTGGTACCCTCCGCTCCCTGGCAAGGAAACCTGGTGAAGAATCTGGTGACTTGGGCGTTTTGAGGAGTGGAGAAAAGATCCACCTCCGGTGTTCCGAATCTGAGGGAAAGATCCCTGAATAGAGATGGAGGAATGGACCATTCTGCCTGGTCGACTAGGCTCCTGCTGAGCTAGTCGGCCTGGGAATTGTCGATCCCAGAGATGTGGTCCGCCGAGATCGATAACAGATGTTTCTCTGCCCATAACCCCAGCCGTAGAGCCTCTCTCATGAGGGCTTTGGACCTCGTCCCCCCTTGCCGGTTGACATGAGCCTTTGTGGCCATGTTGTCCGTAAGGACTAGAACATGAGAGCCGGTCACTGGTTGCCTGAAATGCTTGAGAGCCAGAAAAATGGCTCTGAGCTCTAGCCAATTTATGGGAAGGGTCTGTTCCGATCTGGACCAAACCCTGAGCTATCTGGCCCTGCATATGGGAACCCCAACCCAGGAGGCTGGCATCGGTGGTTATCACTAGCCTGTCTGGGTCCCTGAACAGGAGTCCCCTCCAGATAGATGGGGAATGCCACCAATTGAGAGATCTCCGGATTTGTGGCGGGAGTGGGACCTTGATGGATGAGTGGCTGGTTCCTGCTCGTTGGTAGGGAAGCAGGAACCATTGGAGGGCTCGGGAGTGGAGCCGAGCCCACGGGACGATGCCAATACAGGAAACCATCTTCCCCAGAAGTTTGGACAGCAGCGACAGGGGGACAATTTGATGTTGCTGGATCTGGCTGATGATCTCTTCAAGGCTCTTTCCATGAGCTGGGGACAGGAAAACCTGGCACGACATGGTATCGATGACTGCTCCCAAGTGTTGCAATTTGGTTGTAGGAGAGAGCTGGCTCTTTTTGGTGTTGATGGAAAATCCATGGCTCTGGAGACATGACAGGGTAATTTGCAGATCCTGATGGGCCGCAAAGATGGAAGAGGAAAGAATCAAAATGTTGTCCAAGTAGCATTGGATCCTCACTGGAATAGAACGCAGAGATGCCACCAATGCTGCCAGAACCTTTGTGAAGACCCTTGGAGCCGATGAGAGGTCGAAGGGAAGTGCTCGATACTGGTAATGGGTATTCTGATAACAGAAATGGAGAAACTGGTGATGATGAGGCCAAATTGGGATGTGGAGGTAAGCCTCAGTGAGATCAATGGAAGAGAGGAGGTTGCCTTCCCGAATGCTCTCTAAAATAGAATGCAGAGTCTGCATTTTAAATCGCCTGTATTTTACAAATTGGTTGAGAAATTTTAGATCAAGGATGGTTCGCCACCCCCCCCCCCCCCGAGGCTTTGGGAACGATGAAAAGGCGAGAGTAAAGCCCATGTCCCTGTTGAGGGGGGAACAGGTTGAATAGCCCTAATTTCAAGAAGGTGCTGAATGGCTTGATTCATGAGGGCTTGCCTGGAAATGTCCCGAGAGACAGGACAGATAAAAAAAAATTGGGGGGTGGGGTTAGGAAGTCCAATTGTAACCCTGACCTAATAATGCTGAGCACCCAGGCGTCCATTGTTGACTCCTCCCATTTGGAGGCAAAGAAGGCTAGGCGACCTCTGATGGGTGGGGAGAATGAGGGATTACTTAGAGCGATGGAAGGAACGACCCCCTCCCCCCCAAAAGGGCCGTTTACCAGTAGAAGGTTGTTGCCTGCCAGATGTTTCCACCCGTTGGTCTTGGCGTTGGGAGTATGGCCTGTGAGAGTGGGGGAAGTGAGATGAGGTCTCCATTCGGAAGGCAGGAGGGCGATAAGGAGCAGAGCGATAGTCGGCTTTCTTCCCAGAGGAAGAGAGAATTTTACGTTTATCTCTGGTTTCGATGAGATAAGGTTCCAGAGCATCGCCAAAAAGCTTATCGCCTGCAAAAGGAACTGAAGCCAGCTTCCATTTTCAGCGTGACTCACCTGCCAATTTCGGAGCCATAAAAGTCTTCTTGCTGCTACAGAAGATGCCATGGCCTTGGATGCAAATTTGGCGGAATTGAGAGTGGCATCCACAGTGAATTCCGCCGCTGCAATAATCTTATTAAGGTCTTGGTGAGACCGAAGGTCAGAAGCAGGCAATCTATTCTGGAGTTGGCACAGCCACCGTATGGATGCCCTGGTGAAGAAGGATGCTGCTGTTGAAGCCCGAACAGCCCAAGCAGCAGCCTGATGATTGCGCTTGAGGGTCTGTTCGGAACGTTTATCATCCAGTTTCAGAATATCTTCTGGCTCCGTGGGAGTGCCAGAAGATGAGAATGAGGCCAGAACCAGAATGTCAACAGAAGGCACTGCCAGGGCATTGTCCAGAGCTGCGCTGACATTGTAGAAACACTTATCTAGAGAAGATGGGCGAGGACCTGCCGAAGGAGAAGCGCACTGTTCCTTGACCATGTCCAGGAACAAAATAGGAGAAGGCAAAACCTCTGCATGCACTACAGGCTTGGAGAAGAGCGAATCCCCTTGGCTAGAGGGATTTCCTTGTGGCTCGGGAGCCACTTCCTCTGGCGACAGCTTGGCAGTGACCAAGGCCTTGCTGAGTAATGGTCTGAAGAGAGTAGGTTTGAACACCAATGCAGAGGATGTCTGCTCTGGGTGAGAATCCTCTTCCTCTGAAAGATTTTGGTCAAAAATCTCACCCTCTTCACACTCTGAATGAGAGGAGTAACTGTGTTCAGATGGTGAAGGCCTTCCTTCCTCATCAACTTCCTCCCATTCTGATAGAGAAGAATGGACCCTAAGGTCCTGAGGCCTGTGTAAATCAGGATGATGAGGCAAGGAACTTATAGATTGAGAAGGGAGAAGGGCCTGAACCCTTTCCAGAGGTTGAAGAATTTGCTTGAAGCCTTCAGCCAATCCCTGCCTAATGGCTGATGAGACTACATCTTGGATATCCCTTGGTCTATGCTCAAAGGTAGAGGCAGAAGGCAGAAGGCCTGCTGCTGTGGGAGTGAAGGTGGCTTCAGGCCTAGATTGAGGACAGGTTCAAGGCCTGGAGGGAGGGGGAGGAACATAGGGCACAGAAGCCTGTTGGAAATAAGGCCCAGATCTGCTTAAATCCTGAGGATCTGACTGTACAGCAAGAGCCTCAGGAGACCAGGATGGAGGATGGAAAGGCTCATAGATAACTTCTCCTCCCTGGGAGGGCTTGGTTGGGGCCCACGAGTATCACCTGAAACATGCTGTAGTTGCACTCCCTTCTGTTGAATAGTTCTATTGAACTGCCTCTCTAGAGCTGCATGTCTGCACTTCTCTGCCCTCAATTCAGCCTGAGTTGCCTTCTTAGGGGCTAGAGCCTTAGCTTTGATTTTAGCAGCCACCTCCCTCTGGACTGATTGGGTGCGTTGCCTACGTCTTTTTCTCCTATTGGGCTTAAGAGACTGTTCCACTGGGGGGAAAGCTCTGCCAGAGCCTTATCTTGCTCCATTTGTAAAATAAAGGCTCTTGCGTTGGAAAGAAGCTGTTTAGAATTTTTTCTATTAAGCCCCCTAGGGTGGCTTAATAAAGTGGTATAAATGGCCCCCGGGCTTACAAAATGGCTGCTCACCTCGTGGTGGAAGGCTTGAATCCAAGATGGCCACTGACTACAGGAAAACAGGCTCCAAGATTGAAGAATCGCTCCTTAGGCTATACAGAGCCCCGAGCGAAGTCAGCAAGGGAAAAACACAGCAACCAGCTACACGATCAGCTGGCTTGAGCTCTTATCAGTTTGGCGATTGTGTTTACGATCCCTCCAAATTGCAGGCGTGGGGGAGGTCTACAGACGCTGCCCAGCTTGCCTGCACAGAGCTCTGTAAAGCTGCTCCCAACATTGCGAGAGAGAGAGAGAGAGAGAGAGAGAGAGAGAGAGAGAGAGCCCTGCTCTCCTGGAAGAGCAGCTGCCCAGATCCCTGGGAGCTGCTTGAAGAGAGGAAAAAAGTACTGAAGATCGCTGGTGATTGCTATCTAACAGAACGCTTTCAGAGACACAGCTACTGACTGAAAGGAGCTGAGTCAAAAGCTGGGGTCTCTCCCGGGGGCTGGCTTTTATATCTTAGTACAGACTCAGCTATGACATCATAGGAAGGAGTCAACCCATCCTGGGCTCTTGATGCAGCATGGAGGAGAAGGCCTCTTGTTCATCTGGTAGGAACAAAGACACAGAATTGACACAGTTGAAAAAGCTGAGTTATTCTACTGAGAATATTTTAGAGGAAAAGAGGAAGAAGCTAAAAAGGAAGAGTCACTAATTGAATTCCAAGAGGAGTGTATAGCAGTAATTGAAAAAGAGAAAGAAGAAGGAGCAGTAGGTGGTGTACCCAGAGAACAACGAGAATTAAGACCTACTAGAACAATAAAAAAAACCCACAAAGCTTAACATGGATGAAAGAAAATTGATTACAATTAACATAAATAGACTTAATTTGGCTACTAAGAGAAGGAAAGTATTTCACAAATTAGAAAAATTAAAATATGATATAATTTGCTTACAAGAAGTACATATTAAAAAAAACATGAATATATACTTAAACAAAAAAAATTAGGGAAATTATTTACATCGCTGGCACAATCTAAAAAAAGAGGTGTGGTTTTATATATTAAAGATACAATTTTGGCAGAATTAATTTATACAGATGATGATGGAAGGATTTTGATGGTGGAAATAATGGGCAATAATGTTAAAACACTTTTAACTGCAATTTATGCCCCAAATGATAATCAAGAAGAATTTTACAGGAAATTACATATGAAAATAATTGAATTGGACTATGTTAATATTTGTATGATGGGAGATTTTAATGGAATAGTTAATGATCAGTTGGATTACAAAACACAGAAATCAACAAAAAAGTTAGAAAGCTATTACCAAAATTCTTCTTTCGAATAACAGAAGAATTCAACTTAAAAGATGCTTGGAGAGAGAGAAATGTGGAGAGAACGCAATACACTTTTTATTCAAACAGACATGCTTCATGGTCTAGAATAGACATGATATGGATGTCAGCAGAATTACTGGCTAATATACGAGAGATCGAAATAGAAACAAGCACCTGGGCAGATCATAACCCAATGACAGTTACTTGGAAAGGATACAAGAGGAGATCCAGATGGACCTTAAACAATATGATATTAAAAGAAAAAGACTTTAAACAGAAAATAGAGAAAGAACTTGCTTTCTTCTTTAAAGAAAATAGAAAAGAGGATACATCTTTACAGAACCTCTGGGACACGATGAAGGCCTACACAAGAGGCTTGATAATAGACTATACAAGGAAAAGGAATATAAAACAGAAAAAGACTTTCAAAATATTAGAGGATGATTATAAAAAATTGGAAAAAGATTTACAGAAGTCCCTGCAAAAAAAGATATTAAAAATAAAATGGATATTATTAAACATAAAATGGGACTAATGGAAAAAGAAGAACTAGCACAAAAAATTAAAAACGCTAAACAGAATTACTTCGAAGATGCAAATAAACCAGGTAGATGGCTAGCCTACAAAATGAGAAAGGAGAGTCAAGAAAAATTAGCCAACTAATAAATAAAGAAGCACATGCATGCTATGGAAATGAGGAGAAGAAAAAAATTATACAAGATTACTATGGGAAATTGTATTTTCAAGAGAATATTCAAGAAGAAAAAGTTAAGCAATATTTGCAGAAAGCGAATTTACCTCAGATACCTAAAGATATTGAAACAATGCTAGAAGGGAATATAACAATGATGGAATTAACAGAAGCTTTAAAAAAACAGAATGTTGGAAAAGCACCAGGTCCAGATGGCTTACCAGCAGAATTTTACAAGACTTTTCAGGAAATACTGAATCTTCACTGATTAGAAGTTATGTATGAAGTTATGTTAAAGAAAAAAATACCCAAAACATGGACTGAAGCATACATTACACTTATACCGAAGGAGGATACAGATCTGCAGCAAGTTAAAAATTACAGACCTATATCCTTATTAAATTCAGACTATAAAATCTTTGCTTCACTCTTGGCAGAAAGACTAAAAAGATACTTAAATAACTTGATCCATATTGATCAAAATGGATTTCTGCCAAAGAGACAAGTCAAACACAAGGTGAGAATTATTTTGGATACCCTATAATACTACGAGGCACACCCTGAGAAGCAAATGGCTTTGATGTTTTTAGATGCACAAAAAGCCTTCGACAATGTGAGTTGGCAATTTATGTTATTGCAACTGGAACAAATGGGCTTTGGTAAAAAATTCATTCAAGCCATTGAAATGATATACCATGAACAAACTGCAAAAGTTATGGTAAATGGAGAACTAACAGAATCTATAGATACAAGAAAAGGGACAGGGCAAGGTTGTCCACTGTCACCCTGCTGTTTGTGTTAACATTGGAAGTGTTGAATAGGAATATTAGAGAAGATAAAGAAATAAAAGGAATGAAAATCCAAAAGGAAGAGTATAAATTGCAAGCCTTTGCAGATGACCTGGTATTTATATTAGAAGACCCATTGGAAACAGCATCTAAATTAATAGAAAAAAATAGAAGAATATGGAAAAGTAGCAGGTTTGAAAATAAACAAAGATAAAACAAAGATACTAACAAAGAATATGCTAGTAAGACAAAAGAAAGAGTTGGAAGAAGTCTTAGAAATGCAGGTCACAAACAAGGTTAAGTATTTAGGGATATACATTACAACAAGATGTAGCACACTGAAGAAGAAGAATTATCTTAAACTCAAACAGCTGATTGCGACAGATTTGACAAAATGGGGAAACTTACAATTATCATTGATTGGGAGAATATCTATAATTAATATGAATGTATTGCCTAGAATTTTATATTTATTCCAGATAATTCCAAACCTATTAGGGAAAGAGTTTTTTGAAGATTTAAATGGAATTGTGTTGAAATATATTTGGCAGGGCAAAAAAGCAAGAATAAAACTAAAATTGTTACAAGATGCAAGAATAAGAGGAAGGTTTTCCTTGCCTAACTGGGAGTTGTATTACCAAGTAACAAATTTGATGTGGGTAAAGGAATGGATAATATTAAGAAACAATAGACTATTGACCTTAGAAGGGCATGACTTGCTGTTGGGATGGCATGCCTTCCTTTGGTATAAGGGAACTAAAACACAGGGGTACTTTAGAAGATATTATATTCGAGAGGCATTGTTTTTGAACTGGGAGAAGATAAAAAGACAATATTATTTAAAAATTCCATTATGTATATCTACCATTGAAGCTTTTTCTTATGCAATAATATATAAAAAGGAACAAACAGTTAGATATGGGGAGATATTGAATGAAAAGGGTGAACTTAAATCTATGCAAGCGTTGGAAGAACAAGGTGTAAAAATGAACTGGTTTTCATATTTGCAAATACAATCCAGATTTGATAAAGATGTTAAAACAGAAGGTATTTATGATAAGTTGACTGACTTGGATAAAATTTTGATGGGTACTGATGAAAAGGTAATTAAAAAAACTTTATGGACACTTATTAGAATTTAAATTGGAGGAGGAACAAGTTAAAGAAATGATGATTGCTTGGGGGGAAAATTTTGGATATGGGATTGATTTAGAAAAATGGCAAAAATTGTGGTCTCAAAATTATAAAATGACAATGCATATAAAGAAAATCTGTATAAGATGTTTTACAGGTGGCATCTACCCCCAACGAGAATTGTGAGAATTTTTAAGAACAAATCAGATAAATGTTAGAAATGTCATCAGATACCTGGTTCATATTACTATATGTGGTGGACATGCTCGGATGCAAAGAAATATTGGACTAAAATTCACACATGGTTGGAAAAAATGATAAAACAACATATAGACTTTAAACCAGAGATCTTTTTATTGGGGATAATATCAGAAATATACAACAGAGTTGAAATATTTGATTGTAAATGTATTAACAGAGGCTAGGATTGTATTTGCTAAGAATTGGAAAAACAATAAAATACCTGTGCAAGAGGAAGTTATTAAGAAAATTATGGACTGTGCTGAAATGAGTAAATTGACATTTGAAATTAGAGAACAAGAAGATAAACAATTTTATATGATATGGGATTTGTTTTATCAATGGTTGGATAAAAAGGCATGGTAATGTAATAGACTAGATAATTTTGTGATAGAAATTTAATAGATTGATATAAAACATAATATAGACATATATAACCACTGGTTGAAAGTATAACATAAATTTTAAGATAAAACTTGGAACATCTCGTATAAAATGATGGAATAAATAGTTTAGTCATGGATGATTAATAACTGATAAATATATAAGCATATGTTAGTTCAACAATGTGAAAACTGATATAAATTGTGAGTAAAAGACTACAAAAGGACAGCACAAAAGATTTGCAACCAGCTGACACACTGCATGTATATAAAATGGAAGATGGTTTTATGTTTTTATGTTTTGTATGTGTATGTTTGTTTTTAAAAATAAAAATTATTTATAAAAAAAATTGTTGTAAAATCACATCGGTTATTTAATGACCCGCTTTAAGACTGTCACAGCCTACAACAATAATGGGCAGGCTCCTCTGCAGTTGTAATTCTACGACTATCTGTACTTTTCCCCATGGTAAGAATAGAATAGAGTAGAGTAGAATCTTTATTGTCACTTTAAATATACACTAATCAGCATACATTAAAATGAAATTTCGTTGCATTCAGCTTTCAAAGTATAACCATTATGCATATACCCAAATACACACACATATATGACACAGAGAAACATCACAGTCTAGTTTGAATAGTGTAAAAAAAGAATCCTACAAGTTAACAAGATGGATGGCATAAGAAACAAAGCTGTTACAGAATCTAGTAGTCCTGCTATAAATACCTCCAAAACCTCCTGCCAGAGTGGAGCAACAGAAACAGACTGTGAAGTGGGTGTGTGGGGTCTCTAACAATGCTTCGAGCTCTAAGCACATAGCCCTTATAAGCAGTATCTGTTGTGGTTCGCTGGCAGCAATCAGGAGGACGTTCCCAAGGAGCCTATGCTAAGTGTGAGTGAGGGCAGGATGATTCATGGAAGAGCAGCACAGGCAACTCGGGAGTAAGGATGCTAATTAATGGCCTCTCCCTCTAGGGAATATAAGCCTGATTTCAAATGTTTTTTGCCTTTACAAAAGGCAAAACTCAGTGTGTGATAATGGATTACGGAGGACTTCTGCCAAGGTTTTTTCTTGTTGGACTAATTGGCTGCAAGCCATCGGTTATCTACAAAGAGGTTTATTTGTAGATTAAAGCCGTGAAATTTTGAGTTACTGAGTTTATCTGTGTTTGCTTTCGGGGACTTCGGCTGGGTCAGAACAGTATCTTGGATAACAGAAAGAGAGCTACTGTAGTATAGGGCAGTGTTTCCCAATCTTGGGAGCTTTAAGATGTGTGGATTCCAATTGTCGGAATTTCTCAAGGTTGCAAAATGTTGTTTTGTAAGGGTTAAGCTATTAAGTTAAGGTTACACACACACACACACACACACACTGCCAGTTATCAAAACCAGCAAAGAATGAGTGTGGGCCAATCACTTTCATTCTGGCATATTTTCCAGCTTGTTGTTGTAGGGATAAAAGGAAAAGAGAGACATACTGAACCAATTTCAGCTCCCAGAGAAAGGGCTGGATGTAAACCTAACAGGTAACATGCAACTAAACAAACAATAATTCATTTATGGAGGAAGCATTTGAATGGGGGAAACTTCACGTAACAAATGTCTTGCTTAGCAACAAAAATTTGGGGCTCAAATGTGGTTGTAAGTTGAGAACTACCTGTATCATTTGTATAAAACAGGTGAAACAGTTCAAGGTTTATTTTGTGCTGACCAGTGAAGCCCATCCAAACACACATGTGTAGAAAAACCATTCTTAAAATCAAGTTGCTAACATGATAGCATTAAAGGCAAGAGATCAAGTGTTGCTTCTTTCCAAATACCATTTGTTGAGAATGCTGTGCAAGTAATCAGAATTACTGATCTAAACTTTTTTTAAAAAAATCCCAACTGTATTACATGTGTGCGTTATTTACAGTATATTTTCATTGTTGGTTAAATTGCTTGTCAGTTTTCTGACACAGTAATTAGATTACGGTAGATCAGCCTCACTTGATGGGAAGCAAATGTTCAGACTCTGATTGCTTATTTAAGCAAATTAGTTTGGATTGGAAATAAAATGTTGATGCTGGCTTACACTTTAAAATAACAGTGAGGAAACACACAAGAAAACCTGTAGTTCTTGCAGTGCTACAACAACTCCTCAATGAATTTAGGAAATCTTATTGCCAAATTAAGCTTCTCTGGTAATAAATAGCACATCCAGAATGGTTTAAAATCAGATCTTCTTAACAGATTTGGTGGGGTGGAACTAGGCCAGCGTCATACAATTATTTTGTCAATCTGCCAAGCAGCCACGTCAAAAATAAATGTATTCATATTTCTATGTACATGCATATATACATATATAACATTGAGCATGGGTTCCCCAGATGGCACCCAACAGAACAGTATTGAAGCCAATCCTTGAGCTAGAATGTGGTGATACTTCCTGACTCCAGTTTTGGCTTGCTCTAGGCCAGAGGTCTCCAACCTTGGCAACTTTAAGACTTGTGGACTTCAACTCCCAGAATTCTCCAGCCAGCTCTGCTGGCTGGAGAATTCTGGGAGTTGAAGTCCACAAGTCTTAAAGTTGCCAAGGTTGGAGACCTCTGCTCTAGGCAGAGATAGCAATGCCAAGGCCTGTGAGTTTGAAAAGCCAACCTAGAGTGGCTAATAGTCAGAGGTATTTAGAGGTATTTCTCAAGAAAAGCACTCCTCTACTCATAGTAGAAACCCGTATGCCTCCAGGCTTGAAATTTTGGGCTTGGACAATGTGGAACTGGGCCACCTGCGGTCTGATCTAAGCATAGTACACAAAATTGTCTGCTACAACATCTTGCCTGTCGACGACTTCTTCAGCTTCAACCACAATGATACACAGGCAAACAATCGATACAAACTCAAGGTAAGCTGCTTCAAACTCGATTGCAGAAAATATGACTTCAGCAAGAGAGTGGTCAACGCCTGGAATGCCCTGCCCAACTCGGTTGTTACAGCCTCAACCCCTCACAGCTTCAACCTCAAACTGTCTACCGTGGACCTCGCCCCATTCCTAAGAGGTCCATAAAGAGGGCGTGCATAAGCGCACCAATGTGCCTATTATCCCTGTCTTACTGTCCCCATTTATCCGTATTTACTTCCTTTGTTCCTGTTTATGTTCAGAGGCTAATATTTGGAATAGACTCTCCTGCTCGAGCAGGGGGTTGGATTAGATGACCTCCAAGGTCCCTTCCAACTCTGTTACTCTATGTCTATGTCATACCTACACTTGTTATCTTGTACATGTTTGACAAATAAATAATAGCAAGGCCATTATCTCAAGGATGGCAAACATGCTATGCCGTGATGTCAAATATTGCTTCTCCTGCCAGAAACTGCTACTTTCTTTTAGTGCATAATGGAGACCTTTTAGGGCATAATGGAGACTCATGATATACATTGCTTGATTTCACTGTTGCAGTGGTGTTGAAATATTTCTTCTTTTCTATTCCTGTAATGGAATGGGTGGGTGACCTTGGGGAGTGAGGGGAGGAGATACTGCCTAGAAAACAATCAGTCAAGAGGGGCAGGAGCCCTTAATGGATTAACAGGCAAAGGAAGAAACTTAGGAAATATCTGCCGTAATGGATCAAGCAGTTAAAAGTGGCAGTGGGAAGTTTGTGCTTCCAGACTGGCAAGATTCTGTTAATGAAGTCTTACAATAAAGCGTCTGGTTTACCTGGGAGGACTAACAATTCCAAATTATAGCAAACCACTCTGATTATGTTCAGATTGATATTTTTATAACCGATGTCCAATCATTTTGGAAAAAGATTGGAAATAAAAGAACAAGGGAAGATGGGGAGCAAATTCCTTTTGAAGAAGCAGTGACATTGCAAATACCCCTGCACTAAACCATTAACCACAATTTACATACCATGTTTACATAGTCCCACATTTGCAAACAGTTGTGTTGATTGAACTACAATATGGTTCAATGGTTTAGTTGTTTAGTCCAGTGTATTGAGCATCATGATGTAAGACTTGACGGAGAACATGGGACCCCCATATAATGTAAACATTAGCTGACATAAATAAAGCCATATTTAAGGTGGCCACAGAAAGTGCTGGAACCCATTACAATTACAGATAAATTGCACAAAACACAGTCCTGGCAGGGAAGGAACTAAGCTATAAGGAGCACAAACTGTGCAAGATTTGTAAACAAGCTCTGTGTTCAAACTTCTAATACAATTCTTAAAGAAAGAAGCGAGAAAGAAGCGATAACTATGTATTATAAAGGACAAGACTGTTCTTATCTAAATCAACCACTGTGTGTTCCAAATAAGGCATGCAGGAAAAGGTAATGAAATGTTTAAAAACCAACATGATAAATTGCTTGAATACCCTATGAACACTGATCGATAAACTTCAAAGCTCTCTTCAGCAGTTGGTTTTATTGCATTTAACAACAGGAAAGTTTTCCTTCTGAACAGCTATCACCTCCTACCATAATTACACTTACTACATTATTTGATGGGGTCAATTGATTCTAATGCTACTGTTATTACCCCAATAAAAAGCAGATAGTGTCTTTACTGGTACTTGTTAATGACTATGTATGATCCAGTCTGGCCAAATTTGTTACCAATACTATCTAATGCAGGGTTGTCAAACTCCCGGCCTGCAGGCTGGATGCATCTCATGCTGGCCACGCCCACACCCGGTTTAGCAAAGGGGGGGGGGAGTCTCGATACGTCACATGATGCCGCTGTGACGTGAGTTTGACACCCCTGATCTAATGAATCAAAAAAGCATGTCTTTTTCTAGACTCACTACTAAGGTAGAGAAAAAATGGACAGTTTCACTGTATGAGTGTGCATGTGCAAATGTATGCTTATAAATATGTCTGTATGTGTATATATAGATACATGTGTCCTTGTCTACCAATTTCTCTTCAGTGACTATTTAAACTTACATTGACAAGCAAAGTCAATGGGGAAGCCAGCAGGAAGGCAGAAGTTGCAGTCAATTGAGGTCCTCATTTAATGAACCTCACAGTCCTCACTTAACGAAAACAACTGTGACCGTGATAGCTAATGGCACAGTCACATAGTTTTCCAATTTACAACTGTGTCACATAACAACAGAATTTCTGATCCCAATTAAGCATTTGGGGCAGGGGTGAGGACTACCTGTAGATATAGGTATGATTTATATAATTGCCCAATCTCATGGCTATGACTCAGCAACATGTTAGGACTAAAACAAACCAGAAAAAGTAATGATCTACATAATAAATGTTTGAGGCCACAAATGTCAATATTATCACACCATATCAGTCCTCTGCAGGATGACAGTTACTTCACTAAAGGTTATAGACTATAATATACCACATAGGTCCAATGCAGATTAATATTTTTTTTTACATCCCAATCTAGGACTTAAAGAATACTAAGCCCCAAATCATCTTGTAACTTCTATGCCTAAAGGAAGAGTAGAACCTGGGTTTACACACACACAGACACACAGACATCTCTTTCCCTCTTTCTCTCTTTCACATCTTCCCTACAGTACACACAATAGCACAATTGATGCTATGGGGTTGAAGAAACTCTCTAATCTCTTAAGGAAAGCCTTCGCTTTTGAATGCAGATTAAATAATGTGCACTCACCAATAAATAATGTAAACAGAAAGAATTTCTTTCATTGCTTTGTAGAACTATTAACTACCGAATACCCTGATTCGCATACAAGAGACCCAAACATCTGAAGGTCACTGGAGTGAATGCTGTTTTACATCAGTGTAAAAATCAATACAGCTAATGGTGAAAGGCAAATTAATATCAGGAGAGCCTCACTGTTTCTGGAATAATTATGTTGAAATAATCAGCATTTGCTGCTAGAGAATAAGGAAGCAGAACATCTCCCTATGACCCCACATTCACCAGCTTATCCAAGTAAGCTAATTATCTCCAAATATTCCCTGCCCTATATCCCATTCAACCCAGTAAAAGATCAGTTTCCTTTGAAGCCCAGCAAAGCAATGACCTTACTGATTCAAATGCAAAATTCACCGGGACAGTGTTCAGTCGAAAGATTTCATTTCCACTGAGGCAGAAAAGTATTTGCCAGTTTCTCATAATGGCTCTGCTATAAACAACCTGGATTCTAATCAGCATGAAGATAGAATGGCAATAAGGTTCTAGTTGAGGTCTTGTCATCTGAAACATTACCTATCCCCCCCTCCCATATACATCTATTTCAATAAAATCTCGACTACGTTTCACGAAGAAAGCGAAGGAAATAACTTTCTACTCATTTTAATGTCAAAAATGTGATGCGTTTAGCAGCGTCTACTTTACCTGAGAACTGCAGATGTGCAACCGAGGTGCAAAGGTTCCCTCATTTATATTATTTCCAGCAAAAATGAAAAGTGCTCAATTCTTTGAACTGGAACTGGTCCATCAATTTCTCCCAGCTCCTACACTTCCCTTGCTACTATTACTATGGCGTATCCCTTCTGGGATGCCTTTGCTTCTTTCTGTCAAAAGTAATTTGTCCCCTTAATGGAAATATATAAAATTTGTATTGGTATTATAAGTTTAAATGAAAGAACCTCAGAACGTTTTATAGATGACATTTCAAGAAAATGCCCACTGGGGGTATTTTCAAATACCTTGGTTCAGTGTTATTTAGCAAAAAAAAAAAAAAAGATATCTGTGGATGAATTGAAGTCTTTTTAACATATTGTTCTTTGTTTTTAATATTTATTTAGTCAGATAGCAAGAACTCCAAGAAGTAAGGCAGTAACAAAAGTTTACAGGAGTTTTTTTTTTAAAAAAAATATTAGAGATAGTGAGCTTTACAAACAAAATTAAGTGCTTTAAGCTTAGAAAAGGTTAACACACCTATTTTTGCCTCATATCCTGTTGAAAACAAGGGGGGAACATGCAGTGCTACTGAATTTTTTTGGTCAGGACAATCGATTTTTCATACTCCAGCAAATGTTTATTACTGCATAAAATACAGTATTTATCTATATACTACTAAAACTCTGGTGTCTGTTAGTTTGTATCCTTCATGTGGGCAAAAGCACTGCATCATAGGACAAAACAAAGGTACCGCAGGTGGACTAACTTTACCAAACCCTGGGACCCAGTATTTTTGAGGGAATGAAATTTGGGGGTTTTCTTTTCTGCTTCAGCTGCTGTTCGGTGTCATGCCATGCTGCCATACTCACGTGATCCTCCTTTTCAATGTCCACTGACAACTCCTCACAAATAAGTGGGGAAGCTGGAAGGAACTGATATGGTTGTTGACATTCCTTGCAGGGAGAAAGTCAGTGGAGAAATAGTGCACCCTTCACCAGTTCCTCTGTGCCCTCATCATGTCGACCACTCACACATTTCTTCACTCAGTCCTTCAGTCCTCTACCTGGCAGCAGCCACTTACCTGCTTGCTAAAAAGAAGAGGGAGGGAGGAAGAAAGGAAGGGGTTTTCAACACTCTCTGCCAGTTTCTCACAAGGAAACTCAATGGGGAAGCCAACAGGAAGTCAGAAGTCACTCCTGCTCCTACTGCATTTTGCATAGCCATGGTTATTCTATTTCTCTGTTTAAGTAAGGAAATATTTCTGAAATGTTGTCTAGTAATAACTAAAAATAATGTTCCAATCCAATATATTTACTCAAAAATAAGGACAAACGGTTTAAGTATGTCTTCTTCCTAGTCTTTGTTTTTAAGATTAGAAAGTATCTCCACTATTATGTAAGTATTGTTACAGATTAGGTAGCCACCAAGTTAAGTATTTTCTTGCAGCAGTTTTAATAATTTCAGTAATAGAAACCTAGAATCAGTTGATACCATTTAAATTCTACAAAACAATATAAATAGGCAGAAATCTACCCGTCGATAATAATCTAGAGGAAATAAAATGATCCATGAAAGGGGAAGGTTAATATTTGGCTTAGTAGTGTCCATTTCCTTCAAAGAAAATTAATAAAAAACTGTGATGAATAAACCTTTCCTTTCCTCTACAGATAGCTTCTTTCCACTCATAGAAAACTTGTGAGCACTGGCTGAACCTTTCTTACAGGATTCCTTGTAATAAACAGATATTTCATATCAATATTTAAATCCTATTTCTTCTGTATGCACAAATATTATGGTGGGTGGTGATGTCAGACTCCACAATATCAAACATCATATAGTAACCATTTATAGAAAATGATAGACAACTGTATTCTTAACATGGTAATAAAACTACTAACACTTTCAGAAAGACTGACAATGCTTAAAAGATATTTCTACAACTGACACCAGGATTACAGTGTTAGGTTGCATCACCCCAACCAGAAGACATAAAATGCTTTTCAATATCTCACTGTCATCCTGGTTTTAAACAATATTAGCTGTCTACTAAGGCAAGAGAACAAAAGGATTGCCAACTGTTTCTGGCATTGTCATCCAAGGTTATTTCCCTAATGCTGATACAAATTATTTTTGGTGAAGGCCAAAATATATAATTTTCAATTCTGGTTAGTTAGTTTTAGCATATTTAAACATCTTAACAAAATTTAAGGCCAAGATATTGAAGCAAATGTTTTGCAAAGCCAGGTAATGCAACAAGCAATAATAAGATTTGTTTGGGTTTGTCTTAGTGTGCTGTGTAAACCCAGCCATTGTAGTTTGTAAGCCATTATTTATGGCTTAGCATGTTATATGAACCTGACCAATAAGATTTTCAACAAACCATGTATAAGCAAACCACAGCTCCTTTATTAGATCTCTCTGAAGATAATCAGCATCCTAAAATATTTGCAAAACCTGAACTCAGCTGTTGAGACTTCTACTACTACCACAAAAGATGGGATTTTTCACACCATCCCTGGAATTAATGGGGTAAAATTGCTCATTAACCATGATAACTTTTTGCAGCAAATAGTCTGGAGGCATTTTAAAGACCAATAATTTTATTATTTCATAAGCACAAAACATATTTAGAAACATATTAATCTTGATAAAATGCATAGTTGACAATGGCATGTTCTGTACTACTGGTTTCACCTCCTGTCTTACATATCCATATCCGTATAATAAATTTCAAACTTCTGATGAGTGAATCAGCCAGTTTCAATTATTAGTGTATTGCTAGTAGCTAACGCTCTTGCAAATCTCAGTTTTACCCAGCACTGGTATTGTGTGTGATTTTAAGGAAATATGTATAAAGCAGGATGATTTTTTTAAAATGGTTAATTGAATAGAATTCTTTATTGGCCAAGTGTGATTGGACACACAAGGAATTTGTCTTGGTGCATATTCTCTCAGTGTATGTAAAAGAAAAGATACATTCATCAAGAGTCAAGAATCATAAGGTATAACACTTAATAGTCATAGGGTACAATAAGCATTCAATTCATACTAGGAAACAATAATTGTGAAGAATTCTTATAATATTCTTTTGCTTTGAAAGTTAAAGAACTGATGATGGTTGAGATTCCAGTTTTAAAAACAATATAAACATACTAAGCAACATTGTTGTGCTGGTGGATACATTTGGAATGCTGGCAATATACTATAGAAGATATAAGTAATTTAAAAAAGATAATCTAAGATGCTAGCTTCTATCCATCTATCGTTGCATCTAGCATTACAGATGGATATGACTACTGATTTTTATAGATTCTTTACTTCCATTATATGCTATGATTTACACTTTTTTATGAAGACTCAGTTGAATACAGAAATATTACTTTTGGTCCACCAAACAACCCCCCAGAATTTCAAATCCACGATTCTATTGTTTGCTCAGAGATAACCATGTTATGGTTGAGGAGGTTCTAGATGCAGCAACTCTAGCTGGTAGTGACCAAACTTTAATACCAAATCCAAGCATACCTGAGCAGTAAGTAGCAGCCTCCAGCAGTTTACCGTATATACTCGAGTATAAGTCGACCCGAATATAAGCCGAGGCACCTAATTTTACACAAAAAAACTGGGAAAACTTATTGACTCGAGTATAAGCCGAGGGTGGGAAATGCAGCAGCTACTGGTAAATTTCAAAAATAAAAATAATTAATTTGGGAAACGATCTCACTATCATGAAAGGTTTAATTGATTCACTAACCCAAAAGAAGAAGATGATGATGACAGCGGGAGGCAGGAGTCACTCTCTTCCCCTCCCTCGGAGGCCCCCTGAGTCAGGAGTCACTACCGCCGGCGCGGCCCCAGTCCCGCCGCCTCGGGAAGGGAAAGGCAAAGCGCTTTTTGCCTTTCCCTTCCCGGCTGGGCTGTTGGGAGTCGCTGCCGCCGGAGGCCGCGACTCCACACCATTTTTTTTTCAGAGGGGAATCTGACTCGAGTATAAGCCGAGGGGGATTTTTTCAGCACAAAAAATGGGCTGAAAAACTAGGCTTATACTCGAGTATATACAGTATTTCAGCGGGAATAACATTCTTTGAAATTAATTGATTTTTTTTTTAATTCGCACAATTTGTGTCCAATTCTCAGAGGCTGCCTGGACTAGTCCCTGGAGTTTTTGTGACAAGGTGTTCTAGAAATAGTTTGCCTCTTGCCTCCTTCCCAGGATTGAGAGTGAATGACTGGCCAAGATCCAGAACTAGAACTCAGTTTCCTGTTTTCTAAGCTGATGCCTTAACTCAGGGATATCCAAACTTGGTGACTTTAAGACTTGTGGACTTCAAATTCCAGAATTCCCCAGTCAGCCTGGGAAATTCTGGGAGTTGAAGTCTACAAGTCTACAAGTCATCAAGTTAAAGGATCCCTACCTTAACTACCAAACCAAACTGGCTCTCTTAGTTGAATTTACTTCTGAATAAAGAAGCAGTACAATGGCTTGAAATCAGAGGCAAAAAACCTAGGGGAGAAAAAAAAACCAGAAGTATTTATATACAAGTGCTGGGGAAAATTTCAGAGAGCCTCTAGCAAAGCAAACCTTCCAACTCCAGCATATCACACCTATTTCCAGCAACAGACAGAAGATGGACTCTGAATTCACATTGTCAAACCGGCTTACGTAGATAGGTGCCGCAGGAAAAATCCCATTGATAGCATCGACTTGCCGCATGGCATGCCGGGAATTGTAGTTCTCTTTCCGCATCAACCTTATAACATTGGAGACATTTAGTGGACATTCTTTTCTTTTTTTAATCTAGTCTTATTTCTTCCTTTCGCTTCTTCGGCAAGAACATGTTTCAAAGAGTGAACAACTTCCCGGCCACCTGTGAAATCTAAAACGCCACCCGCAAGGCCCCAAATAAATAAGAACCAAAGTCGCCATTTTTTTCTCATACGCGCATGCGCTTCGATCATGTATAACTATGCGACCGAGAACCATGACCGACCTCCTGTTCCGTCGGCACGGGTTATTTCCGCGCATGCGTGCTCCTTCGGAGGATGCTGAGCTGTCTCCTGTAAGAGACCGAGCAAGGGCGGCTTATCCCCCTTATTTGAAACTCCAGCGGCGGCTTCCTCCGTCCCTTCCCGCTTTTGTTGAAAGGAGCGCCTCGAAACAAGGCGGCAGCGTTCCGAAACAAGGAGGGCCCCAGTGACAGGTTAGCCGCGGGCAGGGTGAGCCCATGCCGGTCCCCTAAAATCAGTGCCAGGGCGGCCTCTAGCTGTCCCGCATCGCCCAAGTGGACCCCGAATGGGCGGGGCGGGGCCGAGGCCCTGGAGGGTGAGGAGGAGGGCGCGAGCCATGACCGTGGGGAGGGGGAGGGGGAGGAGGGGGAATAAGGCGGGCGCGCGCCTTTTGCGGGCCACGCCCGGCAGCCGACCCTCTGTTTATCTCGGCCCGGTATCTTTTTGGGCGAGTCCTCCGGCTGTCCTCGTGAGGTTTTTTTTTTTACCCGCAAAGAGGCTGCTGGGTGAGGCTTCCTATCTTGCCTCCTTCGTGGAACTCTGTCCTCGGCTTCCTTCGACTCGTCTCTGTCTCTCCTCTCTCTCTCTCTCTCTCTCACACACACACACACAGTAGAAACACACCTACCGGTAGTTCCTATTTCCGGAGGGGTTTTTTTTTCTGAAGGAAATACAGGTAGTCCTCGACTTAACAGCAGTTCATTTAGTGACCGTTCAAAGTTACAACGGCACTGGGGTGGGGGGCTGGAGAAGGGACTTATGGCTGTTTTTCGGAGTTACCACCTTTGCAGCAGCATTCCCCCCCTGGTCAAAATTCAGACGCTTGGCAACTGGTTCATATTTATGACGGTTGCAGTCTACCGGGGTCATGTGATGATTTTTGGTGACAAGCAATGGGGAAGCCTGATTTCACTTAACCAAGTTACTAACTAATCAACTGCAGTGATTCACTTAACCAGGGAGGCAAGAAAAGTTGTAAAACAGGACGAAACTCACTTAGCAAATGTCTCACTCAGCAACATAAATTTTGGGCTCAATTGTGGTCGTAAGTCGAGGGCGACCTATACAACCAAGCATCTTGAATGCTTAAAAGAGCAACGCAGTTGTGTCTGTGCTCTAAAAAATTACAGTTGAAAGAAAACCTATGTCAACGCCTTAGGCAAGGAGCAAAAGAACCCCCTTCGAACTCCCAATAAACATCTAGATTAAGAACTGGGAACCAGACAGATCCAGATGCCAAATGTATTCCATAATTCACAGCCACAATATGATGGGACACTGATTTAACAACAGGTCAATAGTAATGTATGATTAGGTTTGGCAGATCGAATCCAACCAGGCTCAAGGTTGACTCAGCCTTCCATCCTTCTGAGGTCGGTAAAATGAGGACCCAGATTGTTGGGGGCAATAGGATGATTCTTGTAAACTGCTTAGAGAGGACTGCAAAAGCGCTGTGAAGTGATATATAAGTCTAAGTAGTATTGCTATTGCTTTTAGGGTCTGAATATTTTCTCCGCTACAAGATCAAAGTGCTGTCTATCCAGTTAGCTGTCTTTGTTACTACTAGTCCCTGTCCTGCCTCTGTTGGCTCTCTCTCAAGGCCCTACTGTGGTCACTTGCTGGCCTCTGAGAATCTAGATAAAGACTAAAGGACTTTATGCACCTTGAGGCTGTCCTTCAATAAGGTTGGAAGAAAGTGGGGAAACGTAGCTTTACAAACAGTACTGCTAGGATGAACTAAGTAAATATATACAGTATAGTAACTAAGGTATATATTAATAACTAATGGGATATTGCAGAAAAATATGCATGCTTGTGCTGGTGCTGTGAAAAGATGAAAAGGAGGGAGAAGACAAATTATCTCGTTTGCATTTTGTATTGATTGAATCAGTTTGTTTATTCAAATATATATAGTCCTGGTATTTCTTATCCTTATATTAAAACAAAAAAGCAAGATCCCCCCCCCCCACCCGTTTTCTTTATATATGTTTTTATATATAATTGTTGTCACCATAAATGCATTTCAAAATCTGGAGACGCACAAAACAGCAACTGTCCATTTTGAGTTCCTGGAAGGATGATTTATTAAATCAATTTGCTTAAAAATGTTAACCCAAAGAAGTTTTCTAATATATTTGCTTAATAGTAAGGGCTTCTTTGCAATATGCATTAGAGGAAAAGGATAAGTTTATGGCAAAAAGTGATTCAACTGAATGTGTGTGTGTGTGTGTGTCTCAAAAATATTAGCTGGCCTTTCAGAAACATTATTATAAATAACTCTTTAAATGAAAGTGGAATGTTCCCTATTCATATGCCATTAATTTTTTTCATCCAGCTTCTCATTCCTGATTTTTATGTAGCTTCTCTGCATTTTTATTAAATTCATCTAGAGATAAATATGTTTACAGTTTGGTGCAAATTTTGTTCCAAATTTCAGGTGGTAATCCTTCATACATTATTGCCAAGGAACCATGTTTTGTAGTAAGCCTGTTTTACTAATAGATATACATATAGAAAAATACTTAATTTTGTATTTGATTTATGTTATTGACAGGATTCTAACTATGTCTGATAAAAGTGAACTGAAGGCAGAGTTAGAACGTAAGAAACAACGCTTGGCTCAAATAAGAGAGGAGAAAAAAAGAAAAGAAGAAGAAAGAAAGAAGAAGGAAGTAAGAATTCTCTTTTCAAATTACACCTAGCAAATAATTTGCTTACATGCTAAAACTTCCTAGTAATTTTTGTGAATAATAATGTGTGTCAAATTATGAATGCAGTTATATTTCATAAACATCAGATAAATAATACCAGTAATTTCACAGAATCATTTTTTTTCTCCCCAGAGTTTACGTAGCTCAATATATGTATTGTTTTATCTGTGTCACTACATTACTACTAGTAATTAAAATATTTCTGATTAAATATAACCAAGGCTTCATGCCAAGGTATCTTCAAAAATAGATGCCTTCTAAATTTATGTTTAGAAGGTATCTGTTTTTGTTTCACACTTGAGTTCTTGATGTATACCATTTGATACCAGTATTTTTTCATTCTTAACTTGTTAAGGAGGGTCAAAATTACTTCAATGTTCCATGTTGTTTGATTCAGTTCTTAAGATTCTCTTCTTGAGGGGAAAAAGAATCTTCTCTATTAAAAACAAATGGAAGAGCTCTGCAAACTTCTTTAAAGTTTTAAATCTGTTATTGTCTGCTTTTCATTCACATTTTTAGCCAATGTTCTGAGGTATTTATTAGCTATATCAATATTTATTTATTTTTATTTATTTATTTTATTTATATTGCCACCTATTCACCCATGGCGACTGGAGGTGGCTTACACAATGTAAAACCATATTTAAAACAGAAAATAAAAATAAAAACAATAAAAACTAACAAAAAGAATCAAATTAGTAAAGTACAATAGAACAAAATTTGGGGAAAACAAAACAAAAAAACAGAAAATCAAAAACCAACCCCCATCCCCTTCTCTGACAACAGCAGATCACACTAGCCACCTGATGGGCTCCATCCCTCCCTGGGTTTCCCAGGCCCACTGGCAAAACCAGGTCTTCAGTGCCTTTCGGAAGAGAGCTAGAGTGGGGGCCATTCTAATCTCTGGAGGAATGATGTTCCAGAGAGATGGAGCTACCACGGAGAAGGCCCTTCTTCTGGGTCCCACCAGGTGTATCTCCCTCAAAGGTGGGACTCGCAACATTCCCTGCCTCCTCGCTCTAATGGGTTGGGTGGATGTGATTGACAAGAGATGTTTCCTTAGATAACCTGGACCCAAGCCATGAAGGGCTTTAAAGGTGATAACCAGCACTTTGAATTGCAGCTGGAAGCAAATCGGCAACCAATGCAGCTCCTACAGGAGAGGTGACACATGTGCATACCAGGGTCTGCATAGAACCATGCGGGCCGCTGCATTTTGCACCAACTGGAGCTTCCGGATGCTTAGCAATACCCTCAGAAGGGGTGGGGTGGGTTTTCACCTTTTATCTGTTTGCATTTCTTGCTAAAGTTTTGTTCTTTTTTATTTCTGTTTGGCCAATATTGAAGGAAATCTTATCAATTTTTCATTTCTACAAAAAGCCTTCTTACAATAGCTTCAGTTAGTGACACTCCCAAACTGACATCATCATGCATCTTAGTGGTGTACTTCCTGACCAGCATTATTCTTCTGAGATGAGCCACTCTTTTTAAGGATCCTAGAGATAAAGAATGTCTTTATTTTTTCATTCAACTCTTTTTTTTAAATTTTTGCATTTTAACAAATGTTAGAAATTCTTTGAAATTAACACTATTTTTCTGTTCGGTATAATAATATTTGCTGTTAATATACAATTGATAAAGTCAGCTAAAGCATACATGAACCTATATCACAATAAATTGGAGGTGATTTTTATGAATAGTGATAACGGATGAAATGTTTATGAACCAGTTTAAATTCAGATTATTTGAAAAAGTGTGTTAAGAATTATTAATGATATTAAATTGGAAACTGAACAAGGAGAGATTTAACCTGGAAATAAGGAGAAACTTTCTGACAGTGAGAACAATCCACCAATGGAACAGCCTGCCCTCGGAAGTTGTGGGAGCGGCATCACTTAAGACTTTCAAGAAGAGATTGGACTGCCATTTGTCAGAAATGGTGTAGGGTCTCCCACTTGGGCGGGAGGTTGGACTAGATGACCTATAAGATCCCTTCCAACTCTGATTATCTGTAGCCATCTAAATTCCTATGAGAACTCTTTCTAAACTGAAGAGCAGGATAATAAAATTTGTTATATCAGAGCAAAAGAAAATATATTTCTAGAATGTGTGCAAATTAATTTGTCACTAAATCTTGTTCCATAGTAAAATTATCTTTTTTTTTTACAAAATTATTCTAAAAATTCATGAGAACTTGCGAGGAACACATTTTTTACTTATAAAGGTCGTATGAAGGAGTTTTTGAATAACTATATCTGGTGGCCTGGAATATATTTTTGTTTGGCCATGTATGTTACAAGTACAAATACTAATTTACAGTATATCAGTAAATTATTGATTGCCGGTCTACCTTAGTTCTTATTACTGCTATAGGAACCTGGAATCTGAGTCCTATTTTTCTACATTGATCTTTAGGAATGAAGTGTTGAAAGTGTTTGCCTTGGCTTATAATTGTAGGGTATAATTTCATCCCCACTATGTCTACTAAGGATGTGCAGTATTTCAGATTCAATTTGGAATAGATAGTTTGGAACATGTAGTACCTCTGTCATTAAAACAACCATATCTTATTTCCATTCTATGGAATATCTGTATTTTAATGAGTCACATTAAAATGACTGCTTCTTCGCAGATGCTGCATTTCCATTTCTGTGTATTCAAAAACAATGCACAGCCTGAATTATTATGTTCTACTTCTCAAAAAATGGCTAGAACTTATACAGTCCTTTCTCCCTCTTATTTCCATTATTTAAGATACCCTCTATTATTGATTTTAACAATACTAAATCATAATGCAGAATAATATAAAAAAGAAAAGAAATATCAAGTGTAAAAGAAAAGAATATCTTTTCCTCCAAGTAGCATTGTTGCTATAAAATTTCTTATCCAGACAGCAAGGTAAGACTTTCAGTAAAGTATTACAGATTTATTATCACTAAATATTTTTATTTTAAAAATGATCTTATACAGTAAAGATGTAAAATGACATATGCATTTTAATAAAATACATAGACTGATCAGAAGAAAGATGCCCTTCCTGCACAAGATGAGTCTGACCTTGAAAAAAAGAGACGGGAAGCAGAAGCTTTGCTTCAGAGCATGGGTTTAACACCTGATACTCCCATGGGTAAGAAGTATATAGAACAAAATGTCATGTAACTGTCCTTCATGCAATTAAACATTAGCACGAAACTTGAGTTACTCACTCATGCATGTACCTAATATGTGTTCATTATCACTACAGTTAACTTAGGAAACTTCTCAGAACACATTGTTCTGGCTGATTTAGAATTATTTTATTAGAATAATATTACTGATTTCTAATTCTTGCATCCCTTTCTATTTCATCAACTAAAACTTTTAAGATTATTCCATTAAAATATAAAATCAATGCAGCAAAAGGATTGGCAGCCTAGACTTCCCAGATGTTTTTTACTACATCTGGATTGTTTAAGATTGCTACTCCTAATTTAAATGTTGCCAAATAAATGTTTTCATTCTTCTTTTTCTAAGCAACTGATTGAATGAAGAATGGGCCTGTCAGTTCATAGAGTAGAAATATGGTCCAGCAGAGGCTTTTACTAGAATTTGGGATAAAGCTGGTTTGAGCTAAGTCCACTTCAGAGTTCAGAGAAACTTTTGAAGAAATTGTACCAGAAAGAAAGATATAAATTAACTCTTATATCACTAGTGAAACCGACATTTCAATTTGAAGTTTTTAAAAACTTTATTTTAAAACTCTTAAAAGCCTGTGTTTCCAAAGCAGCCCCAGTATTTTCTTTTTTAATTTAAAAAAATATTAACTATTTTAAATAAAATAGTTAACTATTGAAGATAGTTACTGCCTATTAGCACAAAGAGTTAGAACTATGCCACAAGAGGGCATTGCAACATTGAAGGAAACTACCTTATTCATTCATTCATTCAATTTCCATAGCCACCAATCTCAGACAAGTGACTACTACTTGTCTTTGTTCAAGTTGTTTGAATGAGCCAATTTCTTAATGAATAAAGTAGTTTATTTTATATACAAAAATGATTTATTTCTTTTTAATACAAATCTTAAAAATGAAGGATATATTTTGGAAATAACTATCTGGAATGATAGACATACTTTAAAAAACAAAACATAATTTATTTTCTATTTTTTTAGCATTAGAAGCATTTTGGAAGTCTTTTAAACACTGGTTTCAAAAGTACATATTTTGTTTGCTTTAAAAATTATTTGTTATCTGAAAAAAATAGTCAAAGGTAAATTGACTATAGGTCAAATTCCAAATGTTATTTGGCTGTGACATTTTTAAATTTTAGATGAGAAACATGGGGAATTTCACTGCAAAAGATAACATTCCTGGCCCATATGAAATAATTATAAATGTTCCTTTCTAGTTCCTGTTGTTCATGCATACATATAATATGTTACCTACCCTTGGAATTTCTGAACTCTGAGACTTATTTTCAAATGTGTTAAGGTATTCTAATTGAAAGGAAGATCTCAGTCTTCATTAGAGCACCAGAAATTACTGTGCTCGATTTCTTTGGATAATAACTGCATCATTTTCTGCATCTCTATTAGAAGTAAACATTGCATTGTTTGGTAGTCCTTATTACTTAGTAAGTTCTGCGAGGGCAAATATTTTTTTTATCCCTTATATGAAATATTGTCATTACTTTCAGCATTATTTTAGTTAGGTAGTTCATGAGCAAGAGCACCATTAACCACATATGGTTCCCATCTGTTCATGAGGGTTCTCATTATCCTTAATACCAGGAAATGGAAAATATTGAAATAAATAACTGCAGTTTTGCCTAAAGGGGCCAAGAACCATAATCCCATAGTAGGCAGTTTTATAACAAAATTGGATATTTAAATTTTTAAAGTTTAGTTTTTAGATCCTGCATTAATTTAAACTAATTTATTAACTGTTTAATTTAATAAACAATAGTCAATTTTATTAATTAAGCCTTAAGTGCTAATTCAGAAAGATCTTTCATTTTGCTTTGTTAATGCAAATTCTAATAGCAAGACTATTATGGAAATAAAATAATGCTATTTTCACTTGGTTGCATTTTTAAATATTACTTATGCTTAGGTAAGGACTCCTGCAAATGTGAAATTTCCATTCAGAGTGCCATGAACAATAGAAAAGCTTTTGAAACTAAAAAAAAAATCACATTATTAAGTATTTTAAATGTTTCAATCCAGAAATATTTCATGAAAATTACTGGGAATGAGAGAAGTTTAGTTTACTATGAGATTACTATGAGATTCTACTAATGTAAAATAGCCAGTAGATGGCAGCAGTGACTAGTTAAAATACTTTATTTATAATCCAGAGCTACAGGGCCTCTACCTTGACAATGACAGAGTATTGTACAGATGAAAAACATGTAATATAAAAAAACAAAAAATAAACGGGAGTATCTGTAAGAGTAAAATAAACATGCCCTAATCAGAATACATACTGCACATCAAATAGACATACTTCAACCTATATCACAACTTGGGGAAAAATAGGTTTTCAGAAATCATTTAAAGGTGGAAGAAGGCGGAGCCTCCTCGCTGACGGACTGTAGATCGCGACTCTGCGGCTATGGTCCGTGCTCTTTCGTTGGAGAGCCCCGATTATTACAATTAGGGGCTGAAGCTGCCTTGGAGGGGCGGCGGAGTAAGGGGAAGCTGCAAGCCAGGTTGAGGGGAGCCGCATCTCCCCCCCGGGCTTGGTCTTTTTCCCCCTAAAGACGACTGCAGCGGTGGTTTAAAATGGCCACCCCGAAGAGGAGGACTCAGCTGGATTAAGATTTGTGCAGGAGGGAAGAAAGAGGTAGATAACATCTGAACCGGGACAATTGGGCAATACAACTAAACAAAAGTACCCCGGGATTAAGGTAACATGGAATTTTTAAGAAAAGAAAAGTGAGCGGCGAAATTACAAAGGAACAGGGGGAAAAAAAGAAAATATTTTTGACAGCTAAGCGGGGCTTCGAACGGGGAAAGGAAGAAGCTGGAACTAAAGATTTAACTAAATTGGACTAAAATATTTTGGGAATAAACAGGCATAAAATAAAGCTGGATTTAAGATTGTCAAAAAATAATAATAATAAAGTTTACAAATCGGAGACTGGACTGTGCTGGAATATTGAGGTTCGAAAAACCCTAAATAAAAAAAGGGGGAAAAGGTGAAGACTTTGTATAATGGAGAGTGCCACCTTTTGACAAAAACTTGAGCTCAAACAAAAGGGAAAGCATCCTGTTTCTGAATGAACTTGTGTGGATATAACATTAAAGAAATATTGAAACAAAGTAAGAATCTTAGAAAGTGAAACCAGAACCAGAATAAAGAAAAAAGCAAGGAAAGACTGACTGTGGGATTGATTGATGTTTTTGGTATAGACCCTGGGCTGGAATAACTGAGAACTTTAGAAAATTGAAAGAAAGAAAGTAAAAGTTGTTTTTTTGTGGACTTTAACGATCATAAAATATAAGAGTGTGTAATGATGATATCTCTTCGGGAATTAAAAATGGAACTTGAAAATAGGAGAGAATTACTACAGGAAAGAGGCGAATCACTTTGCTCTGTGTTAGAAAAAATGGAAATGGCGATTGAAGAACAAGAAGAAAGAGCTTCAGAGGAGGAGGAGTCGATTCAAGGAGAAGATATTTTAAATAAACAATTAACACAAAGAACACTACAAAGAAGTGGGGAAAGAAGGAAGGTTAAAAAGTTGAAATTTAAGAAGGCAATCAAAAGGGGGAATACCTGTGAAGTCAGGAAAGGCAGAAAGACCCAGCAGAAAAGGGGAAAGGAAGATATTAAGAAAGAGAGGGATATAAACTGGAATGAGAAAAGATATGGGGAAAAGAGGGGGAGAAGCAGTAAGAAACAAGTGCGTGAAATAAAGAAATACGGAAATAGTAAAATGTTGAAAAGAAATTGTTTTTTCAGAGATAATGGTTGATGAATTAAAAAGGGGATTCTGCAGGGTGACAAGGGGTGAGAAGAATATTTCTGCAATTAAAAATATTTAGAAAATAGGATAATATAGATACTGATAACTCTTACTAAAAATCAAGGGGGGAAATATGCTGTGGAATCCAAATGAAAAGATGTAATGATTATTATTGTAACCTTAAAAATAATGGTTTATTGGGAATCAAGATGAGGGAATAAATGTATATTTTAATCATTGAGGTGTCACACTCAAAACAGTAAAGGAGGGAAACCTATACTTGGTTTTTTGTTTTTTGTTTTTTTAGTGTTAAAATTTGTATTAATCTAGAATTTATAAAAAGAATGTGTAATGGAAGGGGAATATGACAGACTAAAGAACCAACTAAATTAATAAGTTAATATAGACTATTAAAAGTAAGGAGAGACATTGTTAACTTTTTTATTATTATTATCATTATTATTATTAGGCAAACATATTGTTTATCTTTATTTTTAAAATAAATATTAAAGGATTATATTTGAAATAATTGAAATGAAACAAAAAGTTGTTTCAACTGAGATTAGTGAAAGAGGCTAGAATTAATGTGTTTGTTTCTCTCCTTACTGAAAATTTGGAATGGAAAAGGTAATAATAGAATTAAGTATGCATATATGAATGTATAATTGCTGTCATATTTGTATGTAAAGGTGATGACCCAGAAATACGTTGTCCCTAAAAAGTGATTTTTGTTTTTAATGTGAAAAACTGAATAAAATTTGTTAAAATAAAAAAAATCATTTAAAGGCTTGCAGAGGCAGGACTCAGGACCATCCAAACCTCTATTCCAAAAAGCAGGAGTCATAACAGAAGGTCCATTTCCTAGATTCTGTCAGATATGCAGCTCATGTGACAAAGCAAGTATACTGGCAAATGAGTATGTAGCCATAATTGCTTATACTACTGCATTCTGGACCAGTTGCAACTTCTAAATTGTCTTCAAAGGCAGGTCAAGTAGAGTAAATTGCAATAATTCATGTATGAAATGACTAAGACATAAGTTCCTGTGAGAAGGGATCCTTTATCCAAGAAAGGTTGCAACTGGCATATGAGTTGAATTTGAGTGAAGGCTGTCCTGGCCATAGATGTCATCTCCTCTTTAAGCAGGATGTCAGTCCAGGAGGATGCCCAATTGTGTGTCAGTTCTTTTATTGGAAAACACCCCTAATTTAGAACCAAAGATAGAAAATTTTGAGCTCTGGAAAGATTATTCACTTCTAGCCTCTCAGGGTTGAATAGCCTGCCTGCCTACCCTACCTTCAGCCCTACTCCAGTTTTAAACAAGGACTCTTGATTTTAAGTCAACTGTCTCTTTAAAGTAATCAAATAATTAGTTGAGTTAGTATCTAACACTGGTTGTGAGGTTGTTTTTTCAGATTAATATTTAAGGTACAGTAGTGAAAGAAATAATGTATGCAAATTTTGCTAAAATTTTATCAATTTTATCAGTTCTATAGTAAGTTTAAGCTGTTTAAATATATTTCACCCTCTATTAGTGCTTATATTTTAATTATCTTAAAATATGGAGTGAGCAATGCTGCATAGTACAACAGTGGAACAGGTATTGGCTCTCTCCCATTTTCCTTTATTGAAGCATACTGTGAATATGACTTTGTAAAAGGACACTGTAGATCAAAGCCAATATATTTAATCACAATAATGATGAAAATATGTTTAGTGTAGGAATGATTTTCTGTGAAAAATTCTGTTTTCTCTAAAATCAAATCAGTAAAGAAACATGCAATCCTACTCTCTTCAGTAATTTAAAAAAATCATTTAAGGTTAACTACAGCCACTTAACATTTCAGAATTTTTTAAATAAAACTTAAATGTGAGAACTGGAAAATAGAGAATGTGCTGAAAATAAATTATTTTCAATGCATAACAGCATGTCCTACAAGTCCTTATCTGCAAAAGGCCCTAGGGATTCAGCATTAACCTCTTCTACTTCTCTGCAGCCTCTAGTTAGGTTCCATGAAAATTACTTCTCTGAAACCTCTAGTTGCAGAGAGGTAATTTTCATGGAACCTATTATAAGCCACCCAGAATTACCTTGTAGGAGAGATGGAGGCATAAAAAATTAATAAAATTAAAATAAAATAAGTAACCTTGACTGCTGTTCTGTTGTTTTTCTGTAGCAGTTTTTCAAGATGTCTGGAAAGGATAATCATCTTAGTTCTTTCTCTGCTGATTCTAATCAGACCTTTCCCCAAAACTTATGGGAATTCTACATTGCATTTTTAATTACTTAATTTCTAAGAAAAGATTGTTGCCATTATATTAATAATCTATATTTTCCTTGCATTTTAAGTAAATAACATCTTTTAATATTATCCCAAAATGCATTTAAATGGCAAATACTGCATGAATATCCAGCATGATATGTTAACATTGTCTTTTCCCTTTTTTTTTCTATTGTTCATTTTCATCCATTTTATTTATTTTTGTTTTCTTTTGTTTACCATCACTTTTTTAATGCTTCCATGTTAAATTAATTTGGAAACGTCCTAAGCTGTGCAACCTCTACGACTAGTAACAGCGGATACCTGTCTGTTTCACTATTTAGTCCCTCCTCCTATGTCTCCATCTTCGAAATCTGTGAGCACACCAAGTGAGGCCGGAAGCCAGGATTCTGGTGATGGTGCTGTTGGTTCAAGGTATGTTTTCTCAGAATAATTGATATTATGAAGTATAAAATACTTTGTTAGGGTATTTTTCAATAATATAATACATATATCAAAAGATATGGCCTGTTCTTGGCATGTCACAAGACATATCCCAGTGGCTTTCTCCTCCCTCTATTCAGCAGAATTTGATTGTACACTGACAGTATATTGCTGTCTAAAAATGGAAGCCAGTGCCTTTCAGTTTCTCAAGGCAGCTTCTTTTCCATTAAGCACTCTTGCAAAAATGTGTCTTGAACTGTACTAAATTCTCAGCTAAAACTGGAAAACCAAATAAGAAAATGGAAGTGTTTTAAGTTGAGATGACTGGTATGTTTATACTAAGGACAGAGAATCCATACAATATGTTCCTAATGTTTCTAATTCCTCTACTGATATTTTCCTAATGTTGCATCTTGGAGTGGCATTCCTTTGAATAAAACACAACTTGAACAGTTTAAATCATTAATTTAAGTTGTTTCATTTCTACAGGCAAAATAAGTAATCAGATATTTATTATCAAGTATTCTTTTTTAGTGCTGCGGTATATCAAAATACTCTAGTGCTTGGTTTTACTTCATGGAAAAGCTAGTATGTCTGATAATTGACAAAATCGTTATTGGCATGGGATGAGATGGGAAAAGAGATAGAAGCCTTGGTAGCTTACTAAATAGATTTGAAAATAACGTCATCTTGTTCTGTGGCCTTCCACTGCTTTGTATGTATTGATTGTGGTGATATCTAATTGGGTGTTCTCCTCCTGTTCTTCCTTCCTTGTCTTTTTGAGTTGTGCCATTAGATTTCTTATTTTAATGTCCCAAGTTTCTACATTTCTACCACTGTACTAGTGTTTCTTTCTTTTAAATATTTAAAGGACCTGTTAGAGCAAATTTTGCAAGAAGTAAAAAGGGACAGAAAGACCTGCTTCTATTAGTGTAAGTAGCTGTGTAGTCTACAGGTTGAAAACTAATGATTACTACTTAATTTTTTTAAATCTCTGGTTTACTATGAAGAAATATAGTAATCACTAGATTTATTTAACCACAGCCAGTTTAACATAATCATGTGCTCAGTTTAATAATGTAGAGAAGGAGTTAATTACACCTTTAAGCTATAAGTTTCACCTGTGCCTATAAGACTTGTATAAGTAGAATACAGGCAGATGCTATGGAGTGTGAGTGGGTGCTATAGAAGGTTGCTGCAGGCAGGCACTATTGGAGGGCAGGTGAAAAAGCAGCAGGAACAACGTGTGACCTCCTCCTGACTTCTGCCTTGACTTTGCTTGTGGGTAAGTCAAGGAACGTTGCAAATCACATGACCACAGTTTACTGTGATGTTGTAATAAGAAGCTGAGCACCAAGTGCTTAGATTGGGCATATTTGACTTTGAGGATATTGTTGACAGTCAGAACGCTGTGGACTGAGTGTAACTCCCACTCATTCAACACCATTGTAACTTTGAATGGTTGCTCAACTAATAGTTGTAATCTGAGAACAACCTGCAGCCTAGTTTCTTTGTATTAATTGTTATTACTTACCTCAGAGTTCTCTGACACAGAATAATGTCAACAGGATGTGTTTATTGTAGGTTTCTTCTGATAAATAGTGTACACTATAGATTCAAATGTTATAGCAAGTACAATTCTGAAGATCGTACTTATTCTTAGTATTTTAGTATAAACTGGAAAAAAACAGCTTATAGATTTTTTTTTAAACTACCGTTACTTATATTTGCTTAGAAATGCTGAATTAAATGTATACAACAAATAATATATCTATAGGGCCCAGTATGACCTTATAGGCATTCCTAAAGACTCCACTTTTAAAGTCTTCTTAAAAGTATTTAGTTAACAAAACTAAAAAACATAAACTAAAAAATCATACATTTAGACAAATAGACAAAAAAATTTAAGGCAAAATACATACTTTGAAAGAATATTATTAAATATAAAGATAACAAAAACATATTTAACAATTATTTTACCAATAACAAGAAATCAGGAAGGTGGCAGAAGTATTAAACACTAGTATTAATAATAAAAGTTTATAAAGAAATGGCCTATTCAGCTGTAAAATTATAAAAATGAATTATTCATCTTTTATTGCATGTTGTTAGGAAAATCTCCGAATACACATTCACGTATGAATTTTAAATTGCCCTTGGGAAGTTTTTATCTGACTCAGAAAGCTTTCTTGTCACTGATATGGTTGATTTGATAAATCTGAGTGATCTTTGTATGATTGGTGCCAACATCTGCATGACCTGGCATGATTGCTGCCAACAGTTTAAAAAAAATATGCTCTAGATAGATAGAATTTATTATGGTGACAGACCAGACTTCAAAATAAAATGTTAGAAACAATGCAGGGTAAGAATGTTACATAAGTGATGCTGCACTCAGCAAACATGTGAACATAAACTTTCCTCCTGATTTTAAAACTGCAGTGATGAGTGGAATCATCTAGGCCAGTGATCCCCAACCTTTTTATGCCGCGCCCGGTACGGCATCAGCTGGCGCCGCCATCTTTTGATGAAAAGTGCTTCGGTGAGCTTTCTACCTGGAAAAGCTCACCGGAAGCACTTTTTCATCAAAAAGATGGCGGCGCCCAGCAAACCAGCGGCCCGGTAGGACTTGTTCCACGGACCGGTACCGGTCCACGGACCGGTGGTTGGGGACCCCTGATCTAGGCAGTTCTATGGAAAACAGTTGTATGGTTGGGCAATATCCTAGTGTAGGTTTCCATCCTGCCCAACAGTTACTGGGAAACTACATGCTAAAGTTTACCTCAAAGCGTAGACATGTAGATCAATTTGGCAGTGCTTCCCCCAGCTCACCATGGCACCCCCTCAGTCTTTACCAAGAATTCCCACTGCTTTTTGCTTAATGACCTGCACATTTTAGGGTTACAACAGCAAGCAGGATTGCCTAGATTGCTATCACTAAAAGCAATTGGCCGATATCACACTTTACAATCCGATCATTTAACAATGGCAATCCCAATTGCCATCATAATTCAAGAATCATCTGTTCATTTTTGGGGGTGGCTAGCCTGAAATTACACATAACTGATTCCTTGCCACCCTTCAATAAGATTTGCTTTGTGATTTTCAGTGCAACTAGGAAGTAGAATGCAATGTATCGAATACTTGGAACTAATCTTACTTGCTTACCAGCCTTTCTTTGTCCTACAATGGTAAGCATATTACAACCATTTCATCCACAATATTTTATCCAGTAGAGATATTCAAGCCTGATGTGTCATTTTTTAATAGAATCCCAATAAAATATGTAGTCTGCTATGATTTATTTGCTAATTATACATTTATATAACAATTATCTTTTAATAAACTTATAACTCATCACTTTCCCATCTTGCTGATATAGTTTCTATGAATTTATTAAGCTCATTTGGCTGCTGATAAATTTACAGCTATTTCACTTGATGGTGCAGCTTGGGCTGTCAGGCTATTATATGTCATTTTTTCCTTCTCTGTGTTTTCCACAAGTACAGGGTCTGCTTTTTTTGATCAGCCAAATGTTAATTGATTGCAGCTGGAATTGATCAAGTGACTTGTTGCCCAAGCTTGACATCATGAGCTAAGAGAAAATGACCCACCCCAAATCACCTATTTGTCTTTCATATTTAAGGCAGGACTAGAACTCACAGTCTCCTGGTTTCTAGTCTGGTGCCTTAACCATTAAACCATACTGGGTCTCTTGCTATAATATGCCTTCTCGATTCATATTCATTTAAATTTGTTAAGAATATTTACAAAACAAGTCAGCATAGCGTTTGACCTCTTAATGTCCCCAGAAAGCACAGTAATGTAATCTCTTATAAAGAAAGCACAAATAGTTCTAAACCTGCTGAAAGTTTTTAAGATCAAAGAAATCATAGCGCACTGGTAAGCCACCTGTTTGATTTTTCAAATATAGGTGAATTAATTGAGTTTGAATGAATCAATAAATGTTTCCCTTTTTTTGCTACTAACAAAATTGATTAAAAACAAGATTTAAAATATAATAAAATTAAAAATATAATAAAATAAGATTAGACAGTGCAATGTATGTTCTTGAAACCTTGGGTAACCAGTAGAATGAGAACTAATGAAAAGATTAATTTTTTAAAAAGGCAGAAATTAAATTATTATTCTAATTGAGCCAGTAATTACAGTCATAAGTCATTGCAGTATTTTAACCCCAAGAACCATCTTTTATATGAACTTGCCTGAGGACTTATGTTTGGGTCTGCTCTTTGTCCGATGAAAGCACAACAGGCTATTTTTAGTAGTTTCTCCAAAAACTTGACATGTCATCTGTGACATTTGGCTAATTTCCCCCTACTTTTAAGGAGGCTTTGCAGATACAATTCTGTAAACATTTTTCTCCACTTTTACCCTTAAAATCTGTTATTCAGCTACTATGTACCGTGTTTCTCCAACAATACGACCTCCCCCAATAGGAAGACCCAGCATGTTTTCTAGGCATAAAATCAAATTAAGCCGTTCCCCCCAAATTTAGGCCTATTTTAAAACATGCAAAATGGGGGAAAGAGAAAGCAACAGCGGTGGGTGCCAAAGGTCTTGGGTCTGCAGCAAAGGTGTTTGGTGGGAGTAGGGAGCTCTCTGCGCTTCGCCATGATCACCCATTAGGAGCGGCTGGTGGCGAGGCTGCCCACAGGGTGCTCTAGATGAGGATGCAGGGGGGGAATTAAGTCACCCCCGAAAAGACGGCCTAGCCGTTTTTTTGGGGCTCAAAAAAATATAAGACCAGGCCTTATTTTATGAGAAACACGGTATTTACAGTAATGTTTGTTGGTTGGTTGCTTTTTGTGAATCTTTAAGATCTCTTTCTTAAAGGATATAAATGAGCATTATTGGATTTAAATTTTTATATGAAAGATTTTGAATAATGGAAAATAGCAAAGTGTAAACCCAGTTATACTCAATATACATGGATCTCAAATTATTTTCAAGTTGCACAAAACCAATTTGATTATTTATAGTAGGGCAGAAAATCTGTGTATTCAGAGTGTAAAGTTGGCCTTTTTGCATACATTAGGAGGAAATGGGAGTTAAAGAGTTAACTGAACACTTTTTATAATGAAGGTAGGACAGAAAGCTAAAAAAACTGGGAGAAAGATGTAAGAGAGAGGCAGAGTAAAAAAGGAAACAGAAAGTTAGAGGATTTAATTAGCATATATAATAGAAAGACACTAGTTGCCTTTGAAACAGAACAGAATTCTGTGCCTGAAAGTATCAATGTGTATCTTATATTATCTATTCATACAATATTATAGTTAAACAGAATTACTTATAAACAACTGTTCCTCTGAATAAATGAGAAATAGAATGTAATAATTCTACTCAACATTGAAGATAACACTCCTCAAAGAAAAAAGTTGATAAAAAGAAGATAACATTAATATGAACACTCTTATCATTTTGGGGGCAGCGGCAACATGATTATATCCCAATAATAAATGTTGGAATAATTATACCATTTCTGACTGCAAACTATTGGCAATATAGATAAAAATAGTTAATAAAATGCATATGAATATTTAAATAAAGTATTAGAATAAACTATATGAAATGTATTTGCTTTTACATCTTTATGGCAGTATGTTGCATTGTATGTTTATTATATGAATATACTGGCTTTTGCATTGTGCTCTAAGACTACTTTTGATTCATTGGAATTTAAGCATATGTAGAATAAGTTTATTAAACATGCTGTTTTCTTGACATTGGATGTCTTGAGTTGGTTTTAAATTAAATGACATAAGCCCAAGGCTGTGCTTAACCCGTAATTATAGCAATGTCATGTCTTGGAAACACTAAGCAATGGTATATCCCAGTGGAAAAGCATTTTTTCTCTACCCAAAGGTTTATGTGTTGACTCATTTCCTTTACTAATATGACAATTTCCTGAACATATTTAATGCTTGGGGCAATATTACAATATGTTAATGAAATGGATCAGATGGCACTACTAAATCTGTATCTATTTTATCAGTGTGTAAACATGTTTTTCATATTTTTGAAATTATAACTCTTTTCAAGGATGTAATGTATCTAGTAATGCTATCAATTGCACCTAATTAAAGAAATCTTTGTTGGCTAATTTTAAAACATTTACTTTATTACATTTGCATATATTTCCACATGAATAAAATTGATGAATCATAGATTTTATAAATAATTTATCTAGTTAACATTAATACTTTAAAAATGTAGCATATTAAGCTTGTGAAAAGGTGCTGTGAACTATTTGATTAATATAATATTGCAGTCACAGTTAAGGGTACCATATATCGACTGCAAAAATCTAGGCAGCAGCAAATGGTTTTCAGATTTTGATAGCCCATATATGATATTACTAGCAATACTAATTGTATGTTTGTATTTTAATTTATTATATATTGCATGTTTTTGTGTAGCGCTGAATGTCCACTTGATTTTCACTAACTGATCTTTTGGCATTTCTTTGTTTTTGAAACCATACTATGAGTGTAACAATAGCCTTAACATTTCATAGACTGTACTTGCTTTACTAATCTATCGCCTTTTTTGCTAATGCTGCATGGTTGTCCTTCAACCTGTGTATCAGGACGCTGCATTGGGATACTGATCCATCTGTTCTACAGCTCCACTCTGATTCCGATCTGGGGTACAGCAGAGTTTTTTTATCTTCCATCTTTATGTAGCAATTGTTGATATATGTTCAAAGTAAGATTCTTAAAAATAACATGTGAAACCATTTTTCTTGTGATTAGGTAAGATATTAAGCAATAATATAGTGTTGAATTTGTTAATCAGCAGTTTTCAGAATACATTTCCAAACAGTATAAAACTAGAAAATATGTGTTTGGGAAAAATGACTAACATAAATTACAATTCTGGATTGTCTCTTTTGAATTGACATATAGCACTTTAATTTTTACTTATTAATTCACTAAATGTTCTTTCTAGATTTTAAAAAATAATTTATTACCTTTTGATATTTATAACAAAGTATGAATCTGCAAATAGTTTGCCTGTTCACAAACCTATAATACAGGGATTAAATTGGCCTATTGTATAGGAACAAAGAATAAACGTGAATTGAAGTGGGAAGAGTATAATATAAATATGAAACTTTATTACAGTGTGTAGAATAGAACAGGACTATTGGCTTTTTTACCTTATAACATTTTTGAGAAGCATAGGTGTATTAATGGCCAAAATACAGTAGGCATATATTTGAATGCTTAATGGGAATCATCCCGTGATGTGTTATGATAGTGCAGTACTTTGGATTTAGTTTTGAAGAGGTACTTTTCAGGAATGCAAACATTGCTCTTATTTGTAGCTTCTTAAAGATGTCTGTTTCTATGATCACACAGCTGTACAGAAGCCTCCCCTCAATAGTTAAATGTTTCTTTGCATTCCAGAGCGCCTCTTTCAAACCAAATCTGTGCATATTCCTATCATGAAGTTCTTCAGATATTTCATGAGTCTCTAATTCAAAAGTCATTGCAAAATGATATCTTAATTATAATTGATTTCAACATGATAAGATATTTTATAAATGAAATTGTAGTTCTACTGAGTTTACATATAAAGCACATGCTTTATACCAGGTTTATATTAGGTATATCTAGACTTGCACATTATTTATTGTTGTTATTAGCATTTCTATATGGCAGAATAATAAGAGAAGATAATCAAGTTTTTTAAAAAAGAAGTTATCCTGTAGTGATGTTTTGGAATTTTTGGGAGGGTTTTTGAAAGTATGGGGCTGTAAGACCATCCTGTTCATGAAATTCTGTTGTGCAAAATTCTGAAATGAATCTATTTTATTTATTTTTAATAGCAAATTATCCAAAATCCACTAATATTTATGCCATCCGAAACAGTATAAGAAATTGTGATTGATTTTAATTTAGTTCTATTAATTTTCTGTCAAATTTTCACATAGAATCGCTCCATAGAATACTTATGTTGGGCAGGGTGTTGTAAATATATTCCTTATAATGTTCCATTTCATTTTCTTTAGACGTGGACCTATTAAACTTGCAATGTCCAAAATTACTCAAGTTGACTTTCCTCCTCGAGAAATGGTTACATATACAAAGGAGACCCAAACTCCAGTTATGACTCAGCCTAAAGAAGGTAAATATAAAGTTCACTCTTACTGTTTCCTTATACATAAAGAATTATCTTTCTATATAAAAAGACTTATATGTGACAAGGTAAGTTTCATAAACCTTGACACAAGAAATAAATTCAATACTTTGATTGTGGAAAATATTAAAAAATATCTGCAGAAAGGAAAACAATTCTGTCAAGAAATTTGAATTGGCACAGAATTTTGGCTTATTTCTTATATGCTCTTACCTTCATTTGATATTTTGATAAAGTATCGTATATAGATCTTTTTCTCTTAGAGAAATAAAGCTTTGCAGAGGTTCTTTAACATAAAATAAATAATAGAACTAGTTACAGTCACAAGGGCAACAAAAGGCACATTTATAGACCAGAAAGTGTCCATGCACAATTATAGCTTCAAAAATGTTTTTTTTTTTAAATTAGCATATTTGGAACATGCAAAGTGGCTTTCTTTTTTGACACCGGGATGTGATGTGGCAAAACCTAAAAAAACAACAACCCTGCAACTGTCCCCAGAATGGTTTCTAGGCTTCCACCTCCACTGAAGCCTAGCATTCCCTGCATGTTAAAAATGTGTTCTAGAACAGGGTCTCCAACCTTTTGGGCCTCGGGGACTTGTAATTTTAAATCCCGGGGACCACTAATATGAATTTTGACTGACGGTGGCTTGCTGATGTTGGTGGGGGGGGGAGAGAGAGAGAGAGAGAGAGATCTGATCTAACCTCTCTCTCCCCCTCCCTCCCCCACCTCTCTCTCTCTCTCTCACACACACACACACACAGAGGCAGGGGTGGGATTCAAATTTCTTAACAACTGGTTCTGTGGGCGTGGCCTAATTTGGGATGTAGCTTGGTGGTCATGTGACTGGCTGGGGCATGGCTTGTATGTAAATATTATAAATATTTATATAAATATTGGATTTTTTTATAAAAAAGAGCAACTTTTACCCAAAATCAGGTAAAGCAGGCAGGCTGATTGACTTGCTCACAGAATCACAGATTCATTCAGAGATCTGTGAGATCGGCTACCTGAACCTGTCAAATAAAATTTGCTTGCAAGTAAACCCATAAAATTTGCTTGCAAGAAAACTCACAAAATTAACTCACAACACACCATGTATGTAAATATTGAATTTTTTTATAAAAAAAAGAGCAACTTTTACCCAAAATCAGGCAAAGCAGGCAAGCAGATTGAATTGCTCACAGAATCACATATTCACTTAGAGATCTGTGTTTCTGCCATCGGCTAGCTGAGTCTGCACTGCTTCAGTCCTAAGGAAGGTTTTCGGCTCTTCTAAGCAGAGCCGAAGATCTAAAGATTAGCTAGAAAGCAAGAAATCCAATTTCCTGCTTTCTAGCTAATCTAAATAGCCTAGCACAGCCTGGATTAATTGCTTTGGGGGATGATCTGGGGGTGACATTTCTCTGCGGACCACCAAAATTTTCTTGCAGACCACCAGTGGGTCGCGGACCACCGGTTGGCGACTGCTGTTCTAGAAGACTTGGGGAACTATCTAGAACACGGGTGTCAAACTCGCAGCATCACATTGCCATCACGTGACATATTGTGACGTTTTCCCCCTTTGTGGAACTGGGTTGTGTGTAGCCTGTGCATGATGCATTCGGCTTAAGGGCTGCCAGTTTGACACCCGTGATCTAAAAGAAACTGGGTGATATGGGAGTGAGGTGCAAGCATAATTGTTTCTAATCATTCTTTCTAGTTTGTATGCATAACAGTATTTATTTGTGACAAAGAACAGATTCAAAAATGTCATTCATTCTGTGTTTTTAGTATATAATACAAAGGATAAAACAGTAGTTAATCTGACATATACGATGCCTTTTTTATATCAAAGAACATCAGGGCAGTATACAGTTAAGAGACGTATCTATAAGTTTGCCTTTACGCTGAATAGGGTAGATAGAACAACAAGGACAATCCTGATATTCATTTATATATGTACACCAACTCATGGCAGCTAACATACCTAATATTCCTGCTTCCCATTTTTTCACAATAAGCCTTGGGAGGGGGGAGTTGGGCTGAGAGAGTGATTGGCCCAAACTCACCCAGTCAGCTGGTTTCTAGGCCAGCATCTTAACCACTATAATAAACTGGCCTTCTTATAATTAACAATCTATATATATAAAAGCGAAATACCACTCACGCATCATCACAAAATCTCCAGAACAGTAAAGCCTACAAACTTGAAATTTGGCACGTATATTCCTCTTGGCTTCTAGGTGCTCACTAAGAAAGTGTTTTTCTGGAAATGACCATCAGAGCATTAGTATTTTGTATACTATTATTAACACGCTCTGATGCTAAGGAGTTCTACTCCTCCTCCCCACCTGAAAATGAATCTGTTCCAAATACAAAATACAAGCAGAGGAGAGGAGCTTCAGTTTCAGTTTTAGTTTCACAGCAGCAACCAGCTTTAGTACAGAACAGTTGAACTAAGCCACGCCCAGGCTCCTTGTTGTCTCCTTGCTCACACAGCAAATACTTTTTCAGTTTCCAAACACCCCTCAACTCTCTCACACACTGACAGGACGCTAGCCAGATGAATACCGATGGATGCTGGTAGGCAGAGGCAGAATTTCCCCCCCACCTTATTTTCCTCCCCAAAAACTGACCACATAGTTTCGTAGCAAAGCACAGGTATTAACTAGTTTCCTATATAGGTGATCCTCAGTTAACAATCACTTGTTCTGCGACTGTTCAAACAATAGCACTGAACAAGTGATACTTAGGATGGTTTTTGAAGTTCTGGCAGGTGCAGTACCCATGCAGTCACATGATTGTGATTTGCAGCCTTCCCTTCTGGCTTCCTACAAGCAGAGTTGGTGGGGAAGCTGGCAGGAAATCAGAAGTTGTAGTCACATGAAGTCCTCATTAAATGACCCATAGTGATTAACTTAACAATGGTAAGCTAGGATAGCTTTGCTAAGCAACATGTTCGTGTGATATCACACTTTACAACTGCTTTGCTTAGCGACAGAGATTCTTATCCCAGTTATTTTTTTTTTTTTTTTAAACAAGTTTTATTAAAAGTTTCAACAACAAACAAATCATTACATATTAAATCTTTCCCTGTCTTTCTACAATAATTTCCCCAATATTCTCATAAAACACAAACAAACACAAACAAACATAAAAAAAATCTTTTAGTAAAGTACCTTGGCCCCAGTTACCTCTCTTTGCATGGGCTAAAATAATAGCACATATCACTCTTCACATTTCTATCTTATTTAATCCATCTTAATTAAATCATTAAATTTGTATCTTTTGCCCATTCATTTATCCCTCTATCTCTTCTTATAATAAAAAAATTTCTCCTGAAATCACTAATCAGAGTATGATGCCTTTCTATCCTCCCCTAAATTAGTAAAATTAACATTCAGCATAACAAATACCCAATTTGGTTCTGCTTGGTACATTCTATCCACCAAAAATGTTTAAATACATTGTATCCTCCTTTCCTTCGATATTTTATTACATTTTAAAAATCAATCATTATTAAAAACTTCAACATTTTAATTTCTTATTAAATCTTAAACCATTCTAATTTACTATTTCAAATATAAATGTTACAATACCATCTTCTGTACCTTAGCAGAATCTTTCTTACAGAAAATTATATTTCATCCTTTGTCTCTAAAAAAATCCTCTTCTCCCATCCAGTTTTAAAGCTTTGAGGCTTTTCTCCGCCTTCCCCTTTCTTTCCCCACCAAATCTTCCTACCCCCCTTCTTCTTCTAACCTCTGCCTTGCTGGGATCCCTTCTCTGTTGTGTTCCCTTTTTCTCTTGTTTGTTATCATTATATTTACTTTGCATCATATTTTCTCTTTCTCAAATGTTTTTTTAGATCTTAAGTCCTTCATTTTCCTTGCTCTCTTCCTTCCTTCTTCCTTAGATAAGTTTTGGGATTCAATGAAGATGGCGTCTTCGTCTCTTCCTTGTTGTTCTTCTTCCGCTTCCATCTGTTCCATTGTCTGTTGGTAATTGACCAGCGCCATTTCTAGAAATAGAAAAGCTTTTTCCATGCCATCTTTGCAGGCTGCTTTTGTTTGCTCATATTCATCCCTCAGGTCTTCAAAAAGGAAAGCCATTATAAATAAATCTTTTCTTTTCTTTATTCCTCTTTCTTCTTACACCAACCAAATATTCGAGAGAAAGGCAAAACAATCCCAAAATCCACAATCCTCAATAAATCCAAGCAAGCCAAAATTCCCCTTCCTCTTCCAGGGGTGGTATCAAACAAATAAAAAAAAGAATCCAAGTCTATATTTTAAAGCCTTATTAAGATTGTATTTCTGTCCTCAAGTCTTCAAGGCATCTCCTCCAACAAGATCCAAATTTATATATTTTCTTTATCCTCTCCCTTCCGGCTTAATTCCGTCGGGAGGGAGAGTAAACTTTCCTTCAGCACCTCAAAATAGCCGCTTTTTTTTCTCTTGTGGAAGAAATCATCAGAAAACCATCTTTTCCAGGAATTAAATTAGATAAATCTCAAAGCCCTGGGTCGACCAAGAAGAACTTTCACTTTCAATAACTTTCTCTTCTTCCTCCTGCGCATACTTGCCCGGCTGTCAACTTCTTTGTGGCGGCCATTGCGGACCGCCGCTGCACCGTCCTGGTAACAGGGGTTCTGCCGCCAGGGAGGGGTCTGCAACACCCCAAACCCTTCCTCCGGATCCCCTTACCTTCAGCTACCCCTGCAGGGCAGCCTTGCTCCGCACCCGTCCGGGTCGGAGCCCCAAAACGGCTAGCGCGGCAGGATCGCGCAGCTTGCGAATCCCTACCGCCGCGAAGCCGACCAAACCGGAAACTCCCCAGTTATTTTTGTTAAGTGTGGACTACTGGTAATTGTTCTCTGTTTCTTGTCATAGATAAGCAGATCCATTTTTATGTACATGTACTGATATAGACATGTAGACAAAATTCCGCAGGTGGGAAAGGCTTATGAGGGTTATGGTTGGGTCTCCATATACTTGAAGAGAAAAATGGACGTCGGCAACAGATTCATAGTGCATCGGTATGGTTAGGAGAGTGCTGACTATTTGAGCCTCCCCTATTTACGTTTTGTGGTAAAATACATGGCAAAATCCCATAGAGGGGAAACCCACTTAGGGTTAGGTCGGCATGGAGTCAGAGAGGAAATTGGACATGGGTGTGTATAACTATTTAGAATGATTGCTCGTGGATCTTTTAATTATCAAGTAGTCTGGTTAGACTCTCAATATGGATTACAAATCCTACTTTAAGATAAAAACCGCTTTTATTTTCCTTCTGTTCCATTATGCTCAGTTCTTGGAGACTGCCCGGACAAGTCCCTGCACTTTTCTTGGCAAAGTTTTCCATAAGTGATTTGAAATTGCTTCCTTCCTAGGGCTGAGAGAAAGTGACTGGCCCAAGGTCACCCAGCTGGCTTCATGTCCCAGGTGGGGCTAGAAAACATGGTCTCCTGGCTTTTAGTCTAGCCTGATGCCTTAACCGCTACACCAAACTTGTCCTCAAATATATCTTAACTTTATATTAAAGACTTATACTAAAAGGTGTTCTGCAAAATATAGTTTTTTGTGCTATATATCCTATTTATGCATTTATGCATTAGTTATGTATTCCTGTTAGACTGACAATTGAGAAAAAAATCTAGAAGGCAGTTGTAAACTTCTTCCTAACTGTTGGCTACATGGACTTTGAATCAAACTCAGCTCAAGAATTAAAGTGGGAAAGGAGTAACTTAAAAGTATCGTGCACTTTGTAAAAAGCAAAAAATAAAAATAAAGAAATAACAGGTCAAAAGAGCAGCTATAAAATAATATAAATATAAGAGATCTAAACATAAATCCAAGCACATAAAACCCAGAACTAAATAAAAATAAATTCTGTGATGTAACATTAAAGCCAAATGCTTTTTTAAAGCCTGCTTTTACCATCCAAGATACTAGAAGACGTAGATTAAGAGGAAGATTACCTTTCTTGGGAAGGAGGATCTTAGAGTTTTCCCAGAATAGCTTATGAACTTCAGCAGATGCTGTAGGAAGCAGTTTTTTTGCTCAAAAGGCATATGATGCATTCCCCGTTATATGGTCTGCTTGAAAAATTGTCTATAAAAGCAAAGATGACTCTTTTTTTAGAATCTGAAAATGATTGGGAAGTTATAAAGACTTGGTTCATTAATGATCTTCTCATTTTTGGTGTTTTCATATCTTAACAATTGGAAAACAATAACTCCATAATTGCTCTATAGATATCCTTGAGCTTCCATTTCTGGATGTATTGCTCAGTATGAAAGTACTAAATTATTACCTATACTTAATTCTTGCAATGTTCCCATAACAAAATAATATATCTGGACAGAATACTGTGTCTTAATAATTGTAATTTCCAGTCTTGTACTCTATTGTGTATGTAAAACACAGTAGACCCCTGATTTGAATAAATAGTCCCAGAACATGGGGAAAATAAAAACCACCATATATACTCTTTTTTCTTAATTGCCTATGCAATGTTTTGTAGTAGTTTAGTATTGATCAAGTTTAAGATTCAGTGAAATATTAGTCTCACGTGTTTCTATGCTTCTTTCGTATAAGAAAAATGTATACAAAGGCAACATAGTCAAGTTAACACATAAGTTAGAGGTTTGATTGTTGATGTGCATCTTCAAAGTGACTTCAGATTGCCTGTCTGTTATTCCCCAATACAAGTAACAATCAGTTAGCTTCCACTGAATGAAAGCTTATCGTTATCTTGCAGTATTACTGATAGGTGTCACTGTCAGTACTTTGATGCATAGGATTTTTAATAGAATGAGAAAATAAAGGAAAGCAGGGATGCAAATGAGGCCTCTAGCAGTGAAGTGAATCTATATTATCTCTACTTAGTGCTTTAATATTGCCAAACTTTTATCATTTGAAAAATTCTAGATCTATATGTAATACAAAAAGATTTGACTAGGATACTTCCTTCTACTATTTTTAAGAAGTATCTGCCAAAACCAAAATAAAACAGATAGTAAATGTGATCTGAAGACACTTCGGCTTAACAAAAGACACCCATTTCACAGATGATTTAACTTTGATTAACCTACTCTGCAACAACAGACCACGCAGACAACTGGAACTTCATTCTCTTAGAGTCATTGCAAGGCGCTATCTAATTTACAGCCCGCTTTTCTCATCTCGACAAAATACAGCACAATTTTGATGTTAACACTAAGTAAAAATTCACTGGTTCATTTACCATTCATTGAGAAAAGATTTGGCATTTTGAAAGTAACTGCTACTTTTACAGATTTTTAATGCTTGCCTTGTAACCTTAGATCTTCTGTCAAGGAAAAAACATAGTAACCACTTAGTATATTGTAATAAATATTCATTAGTAAAATGATTTGACATGTAGTTTCACTCCTCATTGTTATGTTCTTGCGTGGCAGTGTAGCTTTTAATGTGAAATAAATAAAGCATTTCTGCACCATTGGGGTAAATCTTGAATGCTGAATAATAAAAGAGATTACAGCAACGAAATAAAAGAGCTGGGTGTTTTCTCAAAATATTTTCCAGGGCCTAATCCAGAATGGTACAGCTCTGGTGCATTGTATGTTAGATTGTAAGCAATACTATTTAACTTTCACTGTTGTTTAGTATCCTGATTTTAATTCATACATAATACTGTATTTGTAACATCTTGTACACAAAATATTAGTCATGAAAATGGCCATTTTAAATAGTACATTCTGTGGGACATATATATTGGCAATAAATAAATAAATAAATCTGTATGACAGTTTATTATAAAGTTTGGATAATTTTGTATATGGAGCTTTATTGAGAAGCAAACAAAAATGGATACTTATAGCTGCACTTGAAGAATTTTTTTTTTAAAGGAAGATGGAAGTGAGATCAATAAGGGAAAGATTTTGTGTTCATTGATATATGAATAGGCTTTCTTTCAGCAAGGCAAGAAATTAAAGTAGAATTCAAAGGCTTCATGAAATAGGATATTGGAAGGAATGAGAGCAGTTGGTATGAACATTAATACCTACATTATGAATGAATATTACAGGATGAGGATTAATATATACGTTAATATATATACCCAGAAGCAAGGGTATGTTTGTTTAAGAGAGCAGGTGTCATTTGGATACTAAGGTGACAAAGCTGGAGAAGTAGATTTTATAGACCAGTATATATTGAGGGAGAAAAATTAAGTAGGTCTATATTTTCACAGTGTTGTACAGGATTAAGCAGCTTAATTTGGCAATGGGTTGAATACAAGGAACAAAGAAGGCAGAAGCAACAGGAATTTCAGATGTGCTTGCCATTATGCCAGCTCAACTGCATCCTTTAGGCTAGAGAGTAATAGACAGAAAGCTCATCTCTTGTATCACAGTGATGTTTGAAAAGCATCAGGCACTGCTTGAAGTACTTCAAAGGCTCTGTGTACTATTGGGTAAAAAGCAGGAATAAGACTTTTGACAGTTAGATAATTTTCTGGTCACATAGTTAGTCCAAATTTGTTGACCTGCAGAGGGATGATTTAGAAAAAAGCTATGGCTTCTTGCCAGAATAGTTGATTGTTCTAAAATAAATACCATGTGTGTGTGTATATATTGAATTTATAATTCTGCTGATTAGTTTGCATATCAGCTTAAATTTAAACTACTAAAGAATAACTATTCTTGGATATCTATTTACTTCTCTTAATTCCTTTGCTAGTATGCTATTAAGTGATAAAGTGTAAGATTAACAGGATTAAAGTTTGTTATTTATTTAGTGGCGTTTGCATATGTCTTAAAAATGAGTATTAAACTGAGATGAAAAATTGCTCCAGTGCTTGTAAGTGTATTTATGTAATTGCGCTAATACCATTTCTAGAGCTGAGATTCAATAATAGTTGCAAATAAAGAATAAGGACAAGGAGGAATTTGTTTATACACCTGTCATCTACACTAAAAATGTGAAAAGGGGGGGGGGCAATTGATTATCAGATTTCATCTCTGTAATATATGTAAATAACCAGATCACTTGGGCAGTAGTAGAGAGCTGCCCATCTGCTTTTGACAAGGATTTGACTTCTATCACAGAAAATGGTACTTAGAATTAGAATGGAATGGCAGAGCCAGGAAGCTGAGATTTAACTTCTAAATGTATGGAATTTGAGCTTTGAACAACTTATAAAGGTCAAGGGGGCATTTCTGTTCTGAAGGCACAGTGGCATTGTTTGCTGTAGCGTGTCTACATACAAAAAGAGAAGTCCACGCTTAATTCAACCAAATTATTTAATCTAGTCATTGCTTTGTAATTTGCTATTCACAATCTCTCATTATTAAGCATTTATAAAATTATGCATTTATCAATTTTCTCTTCCCCCAATGCTTGGGTGGAAATCTAGTCTCTTGTTTGGGGCACATGGCATAGAATTGCTCTGTTATCCAGTTTTCTGATTAATAGTCCATTGTATGTACAAATTCATCTAAAAAGGAGCAGTGTCTTTCCGTTTCTCTGTGTGATTATTTTGTCCAAAAAAGCTTTCATTTTTTTTTTAAGTAGCACAAAAGCTGTAATTGGCAGGCTTTGTAAGGAAATGTCAATGTGCAAGAGAGTGGAGATCACTAAGAATTCTTTTACGCGTTCTTTCCCCTTTGCACCACTGCCTCCTCAGCAGGGTCACTGAGATCACTAGCTTTTCTTGAAATGGCCATTTTCACTGGCAGGTGCATTATACCCTGTATTTTCAGATTGTTTTTCCATTCTGAATGTTTGGCAGGTTGATTGCTCTGGCTGCATTGACGGAGAAAGGGCTGACAAATGTGGTTGGGCTGGTTGAAAAGACAGTGATTACTGTTTTCCTTTGTGGCTGATTGAGGCCCTTGAAAGGAAAGATTTTAACCTTCACCATTTGGTTCAGAAGTATGAGCATATATTGAAATTGTTCATGCCATTTATCCTAGTTCTGTAAACTTGTCAGAACGTAAAAATCGCTCGATTTCATATAATGTGAGATTGGCATACGTCATTATCATTTTGATTAAGTTGGAGTTTGTATTATTGTATGCATTATATAGTGTCATTTAAGACATTTGTTCCTTCAGGTATAGATTTATATTTTTATTGACTAAACTAGAGTTAGAAAGATTTTTTCCCCCCAGATTTTGCTTCAGCCTATCACTATGTGTGTGGCTTGGCAGCTGGTAGAGCCTACAAGCTGTATTTTTGTTTGCAGGGTAAAGGCTTGTCTCTGGACCTCCTGGAGAGTTGGTAATTGCACAGACTTGCCATTGGAGAAAAAACATAATTGGAAGCAGTCAAGCAGAAAAATGCTGTGCCATCCCATTGCCACCTCAGAGCGGGGATAGACAATCCCAGCAATACCATCTGGTTGCTGCTGTCTAGTCAGCTGGCCTGGCTGCTGGGACTATAGCTTGGCAGCTGGTTTGCACCTCTTGACCACTCTTCCCTTCCCCTCCCCATGACTTTGAACATGGGTCAGGGGAATGGCTGTAACAAATAAACCCCTGTTGAATCTTGCCTCATTACTTGCAAGAAAGCAGGATGCAGGCTTCTGCTTCCATTCTCTTCTAGACAGATGACAAAACTGGTTAACAAATGAAATAAGTGTTTTAAGAAAGATACTCTGAGAAGCAGAACAAAAAGAGGCGGGAAATATCTTCTACAACACCACATTGCTCTTTTTTTTAATTTTGGGGAGCTTGTACTATTTACAAAATGTAACAACGCAAAAAATGCTACATATATCCTCAGTATTTCAAAGCGTCAACACTTATTATTTGTTGCAATTAAAGAAACAACATTCTACTTTTAAAATGCTCACTAACAATCGTCACAATGATAATGTGACTTGCAGTTAGAATGATAGGAAAGAAAAGATAATCTCTCTTGGTATTGTCTTAGCAAAATTTGCCTTTCCAGCTAGCATCATCAAAACCAAAGTAACTTCTTTCCTTTATGAAAAACTTTTTGTTATTGAATCCATATCTGAAAAAAGCTATGGTTCTGACAGCTGTGTTAAAATGCTGATTATTATTATTCTATGACAAGTGTATGTCAACATAAAAAGTAAAATCACATCGATGAATGTTTCATCTGCAGTGACAAAGGTGGATAGAAGTTAAGAATTTAAAGTGAAAATCTGAAAAGCTACCCTGTACTGTATGTTTAGTTCTGATGCTGTGTTAGAAAAATCACTAGATAAGAGTTTACTGACAGTGACAGTATATTTAACTGATTATTTTTTTCATCGTTTAATAAATGTAATCCCGGATTATAATTGGACAAGCAATTATTGACAACTTTCCTCTTTACAGATGAGGAAGATGAAGATGATGTAGTTATACAAAAACCACCAGTTGAACCTGAGGAAGAAAGCGTTTTGAAAGAGGAGGAAGAGGAGGAAGGTATAAATATTTTATTTCTTTACATCCATTCATATGCCATTTATTCTAACAACTCTGGGTTGACCAGTATGTAAAACTAGAACTAACCATAAATACTAAAGCAATAAAAACAACAACTATTATAAATAAAAACTAATATTGCCAGCAGGAGGTTCTCCCTACTTTGGTATTCTCTTAAAGAGTGCTATGTTCCTCATTTTTAATAATATAAAGGAGGAAGTTTATCTGACTCAAATTTCTGTTTTTGTTCTGTTGTGTATGTTTCTCTTTATGTTTAAAATTTTTATTTATTCAAGTTAAAAGACTAAAAAGCATTGAATAAAATAATTAAAATATACATTTTGATTATAAGTCACATTCCAAATCTGTCTCTCTCCACAGTTGCCCCTCATGAACTAACAGAAGAAGAAAAGCAACAGATTTTGCATTCTGAAGAGTTTTTGAGCTTCTTTGATCACTCTACAAGAATTGTAGAAAGAGCTCTTTCTGAGCAAATTAATATTTTCTTTGACTACAGTGGCCGGGACTTAGAAGACAAAGAAGGGTAATATGGGAATTTCTAAAATGTGTTATTCCATTGTTTTAATTTTACTGGAAATGATCCTAAGTGAGCACCTCTTCTATTGTTTTATTTTTTTCCAGAGAAATTCAGGCAGGAGCAAAACTGTCCTTAAATAGACAGTTTTTTGATGAACGTTGGTCAAAGCATCGTGTTGTTAGTTGCTTGGATTGGTCATCTCAGGTAACTTTATATAGTTTAATAAATCTTCCTTAGTAGGTATTATTTTCCTTACTCTTGTCAAAATAGATTTCCAAGAAATAAAGTTGAGTTTAGTACCTTAATTTGGATTTATTTGAATGTGTCTTATTTAAAGCTAGTAACAGAGAATCTTTTTTTTTTTATCCAGTACCCAGAGTTGTTAGTAGCATCTTATAACAACAATGAAGATGCTCCTCATGAGCCTGATGGAGTGGCCCTTGTCTGGAATATGAAATATAAGAAAACAACTCCAGAATATGTCTTTCACTGCCAGGTAATGCAAGTTCTTATCTTGCAGGGTTAAGGATTTTGTATTAGTGAAAGTGGATAAGATTTGCCTTTTAATTATCAGCATAATGATTTAATTGAGGAGACATGAACTTCAAATGTTACCCATTCTAAACACATGTTGATGTCTGAAGGATCCAGATATCTTCTTTTTAGTATAATGTGCCTTATTTAAACTTACACAACCACATTCTATGTAAAAGATGACATAACATTCTGTACATTAAGTATGGACTCAGCATTTATCATTAAAATATATAACCACATCTCAACCCAATTTGTATATTGAAAACAAATATACATAGCCTAATCATTTAAGGGAAATAAAAGAGTCTTATTTCAACTTAAAATTATCTAATGTAGAAATGTACAAGTTGGCCTCAATATAGGTTATTGTAAAATATTTATTTCAAGTCTCTTTATATGGCTGCCCATCTCCCAAATGCAAGTCTGGGCAGCTAATGAAACAACTATTGAAATAATAAATGGACGACATAGTCAAGATAATATGACAGCTGAAAAAACCAGAACAAACTCACCTGGGCTCATCTATCTTCCTGACCCCCATGCTTAAGAAAATAGCCTTAAGCATAACAATGACATTTCATTCTCCTGTGTTATACTGTATATTTAATAAGCAGTCATATTCAGAAATAACATTTACATTCTTCTTTCACTTTTCAGTCAGCTGTCATGTCTGCTACATTTGCAAAATTTCATCCAAATTTGGTGGTTGGTGGCACATACTCTGGACAAATTGTGCTCTGGGATAACCGTAGCAATAAGCGAACACCAGTTCAGAGAACTCCTCTTTCAGCTGCTGCTCATACGGTAGGGAATGGAAGATCCATATATCTTCATCATCCAGTCTTCTTTTAGGATAAACAATGTTGTGTAAAGTGCACAGAAAGAGTGAAGTAGTGACAAAAGAAACTAAGGCAAGACGTAAGAAAAAATTATTGACCTACTCAATAATCTAGGATAGTATTAGCTTTGAGCATGATGGGATAAAATTCAGAATGTGAAGAAAAAAGTGTAACATTCAAGAAATGAGTTGTCTTATAAAGATACTATAATCCTATTTGAATTAAACTTTTTGCTGAAAGGATAAATTCACCATTTCACATTACTTGGTTCTATGGTATTTCCTGTCATCTATATTTGTCTCTCTCCGGGTTCCGAGGTCTCTGAATTTTTCATTATGAACAGGAGATCATATTTTACTTGTTCCTTAGCTCTCACTTTCCCTTGAGAAGCACATTTTCCCTGCTGGGAAAACATGTAGCCCTGAAATGAAAGTATTAGCTATTCATATTTTCAAAATCTATACTGTCTAGTCATTCCTTTGCTCTGTCCTTAGGAATGTTGATAAGTATGCCATGCTTTTACAACACTACAACTGTTTGTTCTATTTCCTTTTATTTTTCGTTTGTTCCATTTTTATTAATGTTCAGTCTTTTGTCATAACTTTGTCTCCTAATGTTGGCATCAGATGTTTCTCCTAATGTTGGCATCAAATGTTCTTCATCAGAGAAGAGAGATTGGAGTGGAAAGGGTTACAAGAGAGTAACCTATTTGCCCTTCTAAATATCAAAAGCAATGCAATTTTGCTGGCACTGGGAAAGAACCAGGCAAAGATATCTTGATTGCTTAAAGAAATCAATTGTTTCCCCCACCCCACCTCATAGAGCAGAGAGATTGGAGAGGAAGAGATTTCAAGAGAGTACTGTAAGCTGTTTGCATAGTGCCCCCATGGCTCCCAGCCCTGGGCTGTCATGCAGTCACATTGCTTTCAATGTGTACAAGACAGTAAACAGGCATTCAAGCATTCTAAGGGGCAAAGGAGTGGTTAAGAGGCAAACAAAAGCCAAAGATCTGAATAGTCTTGTCTTTTTCCAGCTTGAAAGAAAGAATTTTGTGTCAGAGTTGCTGGTCCCAGTTAGGGTCAGTAAGTGAGGACTACCTGTACTTCAAGAACAAACCTTTAATTCTTCCTGTACCAGCACTGGTTTTTGTACTTTCAGTGAAGGGTCTAATCTTGCAGGATTGCTAAGCAACCAAATCTAGATCTTAGTTTCTGAGGAAGGTCTGATGATTAGCTGTAGAAAATAATATCAAGTCCCTGGGCATCTTTCTTGTCCTTCTTGCCTGATCGTTTAAAATTTAGATTTGCATTTATTTGAAGATGTCTTAAATTTCCATGGAAGCTTTGTTAAACTGTGCTGTATGATTTTACTTCAGCATCCTGTATATTGTGTAAATGTTGTGGGGACACAGAATGCCCATAACCTTATCAGCATTTCTACTGATGGGAAGATTTGCTCATGGAGCCTGGATATGCTATCACAGCCACAGGTATTTTCTTATTAAATATGTCAAACATTTATTGTTATATGTTTCAGGAAAGTTCTGCAGATAAAACATATGCTCATGTCTGATATTCCAGTCCCATATATCTAAAGATTCTTTGTTGAATTCTGAGAGCTGGCATCCAGTTTAAGCAGTATAGAATTTGTACTGAGGATATTTCAGTTCACATGCTTATTTAAATATAGAAGCTTCTTAAATGATTTTAAGTGATAAACTTTCAGTTTAAATTGTGTCACAGAGCATCTGAGAAATAGTGAGAAATATGCGGTACGTTTGTCTTACTGTAAACATTAATAAAATATACAATTCATAGGTTGAGAAACAAATCCTACATTGTCATCGTGTACACTGTGTCATTTTGTTGTGTTATAAATACTTTCAACTGAATGATATGAATAAAGCAAGTATATAGAATGAAAACGTTTTGTAGAAAGCTGGTATCAGAAATACTCCCTGATCTTAGCAGAAGAGTTGTTTGGAAAAACAGAAATGTGATATCCTTCTCTCCAGGATAGCATGGAGTTAGTTCATAAGCAATCCAAAGCTGTTGCTGTCACTTCTATGTCCTTCCCTGTTGGAGATGTCAACAACTTTGTCGTTGGAAGTGAAGAGGGCTCTGTCTACACAGCATGTCGCCATGGCAGGTGATTAGACCCTGGGATTTCATTTTTTCACCCACAAGGTGTTGCAACTTGGGTCATACTTTAAGAAACATAATTTGGGGGTTGCTGCTCTTTAATTGTCATAGGATGATTATATACAATTGCATTTCTCTAAAAGGAATTGTGTAAGGATTTAAAAAGAGTATCTATTTAATAATTAAAATTTTCAATTAACTTCAGCATCTCGTTTTTTTCTAGATAAGAATAGCTTTTGAGCTTTGATGCGGAATATGCTGATTAATCAAATTTGGAAGGGAATTGTGGCAGAATATCCAAAATTCTTGCTTTTGTTGATAATTATACAGTACTATCACGCACCAGTCGTAAATTGAGCAGCTTGTCTCCTGCTGTTCAATCTGTTTCGAAATTGTATAGCTGTAGCTTATCTATTGCTTTCTTAAATGAAATTGAGACTCTGGTCTCTTCTCAAACACACATCAGCCCATGCTGTACAGTGCTTTGGGTTAGAACTAACCAAAATTGGTAGTTTGCACTGATACAGTTGAGGGTTTATCATCCCTGATTTCAGACTGAAAATTGCCTAAGGAGGAAATGCATCTCTTGGGAAGCTTGATGTTTCTTGGAAGACAATGATGTCTTAATTTTTGTGAGCCTAATACTTACCCTGTTTCTCCAACAATACGGCCTCCCCCAATAGGAAGTCCCAGCATGTTTTATAGACATGAAATGAAATTAAGCCCCTCTCCCCAAATTAAGGCCTATGTTAAAACATGCGAAATGGTGGGGGGGGGCTTGCCATTAGGAAGTACTTTTGTTGCACACCCGGATATGGTGCTGCCTGCGTTGACCCCGATACGAAGTGTCCCACCAACGCCGAGGTCAACATCCAAGCTGTCGCCTCCCGCCCGAAGATGCAAGGGAGGGGAATTAAGTCACCCCCGAAAAGACGGCTGAGCCATTTTTTCGAGGCTCAAAAAAAATAAGACCCAGCCTTATTATATGAGAAACACGGTAGTTGGAGTTTGAAAAAATAATACAGCTATCTAGGATACATAGTATTTTGTAAACATATTTCAAAGCATATGTTTAGTTATTATTTAATTAATACAGTTTTTTTATTTATAGTACTACTGAGCTTAACTCAGTTCCATGGAATATGCAATACTGTAGAGATAATTTGTGATGCACTTTGTGAACTGTTAAATAGTACTTTGTATGAGTTTTGAATGAGTATTTTTTTATTTTTAGAGTAAAATATTTTTTTCTTTGTATTTTAAACAGCAAAGCTGGAATCAGTGAGATGTTTGAAGGCCACCAAGGGCCCATTACAGGTATCCATTGCCATGCAGCAGTTGGACCTGTTGACTTTTCACATCTCTTTGTAACTTCTTCTTTTGACTGGACTGTAAAGCTTTGGACAACTAAGGTATCAGTAGATAAATATATACAATATTGACTTATATAAAAACCCATCTTATGGAAATTGTCTGTTTAGAACTAAATTTTCTGCCAAGAAGGTTCATTGAAGCATCCATGTTTTAAATCATCAGTTCCATAATACAATATAGGATTGTAATATAAGAGTAAAAGATGTACAGATCAGACCTGTCCATTATTCAGCCTTCTTATATTGGCTGAGGTAATTCTCATAAATATAGATCCCTATAACCATTGTAGCAGCTTATAGATGCTATTAATATGTTATGTTTACTTTATAGTGTATAACAGTGTTATACTACACACACGCACACAAAATGAAATAGTGGTATCTTGTTTGTTTCATGATAATAAAATTCTACATGATGAAAGTTCTAATAATAGAATAATAGAGTTGGAAGGGACCTTGGAGGTCTTCTACACCAGTGGTCGCCAACTGGTGGGCTGGGGACCACTGGTGGTCCTCAGAGAAATGTCACCCCCAAAGCATCCCCAAAGCAATTAATCCAGGCTGCGTGGGAACACAAGGCTGCGCCGCCCATATGGCCCATGGGAACACAAGGCTTGGGTCACTTGCATTGCAAGGGTCACGAGGTAGTGAGGAGAGGGGGGAAAGGGCAAAGGTGGGAACTTGCCCCACGCGCCTGGCCTGGCCACCGGGCTGCTTCTTTCTTCTGCTTCTGCTTTTGGCTGCCCGCAAGGAAAGCAGCAAAAGTCTTTCTTTCTCTCCCCCAAACTCTGCCAGAAATGAGTCTTTGGGACCCTGTAAGGCATCCTGCTTCAAGAGGCTGCACCGGCATGACAAGTCTCACAAAGACTCATTTCTGGCGGAGTTTGGGGGAGAGAAAGAAAGACTTCTGCTGCTTTCCCTGCATGAAGCCAAAAGTCCCTCTCTCTCCCCCTGAGAACAGAGCTGGAGATGGTATCCTGCGATCCCAAATAAAGAATCATCAATCAGTAGGAAAACGGGGTGGGGAATTTTCCTGCAGACTTTTTTTGAGATTTTCCCAGGATCTCTGCTGCTTCTGCTTTTTCTGCAGAGCTCCGGGATGACCAAAGGGCATTGTGACTACTGCAGCTCTGGAATATGAGATCAACTTTCCCACCAACATCAGCAAGCCACTATAAGTCAACATTCATATTAGTGATCCACGGGATTTAAAATTATGAGTTTGGTGGTCCCTGAGGTCCAAAAGTTTGGTGACCCCTGTTCTACACCCCCACACACACACACACACTGCTCAAGCTGGAAACCCTATACCATTTCAGACAAATAGTTATCCAATCTCTTATGTGTTAGCTCTGAGGAAATTAAAATTTGCAGCTTCATTAGTGTCTACTGTTATTTTTAAAATTACATTACTATACTTGTATAATCAAATTTAGTATAAATCCCAATAATGACTCAGTATTTTTTCAAATTGAGAAACTTCAAGCTTTTGCTTTGCCGCTAAAGCTTTCAAGCTTTTACTTTGCCACTAAAAGAATTACTTGATGACACATAATGACTCAACAATCAAAAGACAAAACATAGCTAAACTTTACTTTGATGTCATCAGGATTAAGTACAAGCATTCAGTGGTAGACTGCCTTTACCCAGAGGTTCATTTTGTTCCCAGACTCACCAACAAATTGTGTTACAAATAGTTCCCAGCATTGTAATATTTTTTTTCTCATTGCGTACTAAAAGATGTGTTATTAACTCCACTATCTCCAAAATACACAAAAAGGATTCCATATCCTCTCTGTTGACCATCAGCCATCCTTTGGTCCTTAAACCAGAAAACATAATAATAGCGATTCCTCACTGTCACAAACCTTGCCATCATGCCTTAATTATTTTTGTTTCAGCCATTGTAAGTTACATATTAATGCTAAATGTTTTTCTTGTCCTAGAACAACAAGCCTCTATATTCATTTGAAGACAACTCAGATTATGTTTATGATGTGATGTGGTCACCCACTCACCCTGCCCTCTTTGCTTGCGTAGATGGAATGGGAAGACTTGATCTGTGGAATCTCAACAACGATACTGAGGTAAAGCAAAATTGGTTTGGTATCCTAAGACTGCATGGTAATTGAGCATACATTCAGAAAAATATCATGTTAAAAAGCCATACATTTATTAAATCTTCCTTGGCTCTTCAATTATCTGTCAAAGAGGTCTGCATGCTAAACCTTTAATGTTGTACTGGCTAATTTTTCATGGAATCAGTTGATTTGGATTATCTTGATCCTTTTCAGTTAGGATACAGATTGGGCATGGGTCAGTAAGAGCACTAGTCCTGCTTTTGGAAGAGCTCTTGCGTGGACAGGATGGGGTAGTGCATCCACCCATGCCATTCTTGACCTCTCAGAGACTCTTGATACCCTCAACCACATTATATTTCAGAATCGGCTCAGACGGCTTGGGTGGCATGGTGTTGTGCTGATTTGCCTCCTTCCTTTGGGTCAATCCAATTCGGTGATAATTAGGAAGAAAAGGTCCCATTGTCAGCCCCAACTATGTGGGGTGGTCACAAGGTGGTCCTTTGTCCTTTCCTTTTTAACATCTACATGAGGCCACTGGGTGAGCTCATCCATTATCATGTGTACCAATTGTATATCTCTGTCCTGGCAAACTAAGTGACGCCATGATCCTGTTATCCTATTGCCTTGAGACTGCAAGAGTCTGGATGGGGAACAATAGGCTTCCACTGAACTTTAGCAAGACTGAATGGCTTTGGTTTTGGGGGCCCTCTGATTCCAGGACTATGCCATCTTTGGTGTTAGATGGGGTTGCACTGTCTCGGACAGACTCAGTGTGCAACCTGGGGTTCCCTATAGATTCACAACTCCTGCTTGGTAAATAGATTGCAGTCATGGCTAGAAAGGCCTTTGCACAGCTTTGTCTTGTGCCCATCCCCGGATCAGCAGGCCCTGCTTACAATCACTCTTGCCCTAGTCACTTCCAGATTGGAGTATCGCAATGGGCTTTACCTGGGGCTGCCCTTGGAGAATATCTGGAAGCTTCAACTAGTTTAGCATGCAGTAGTGTGGGCAATGATGTGCACTCCCACAGCCCATGTTAGACATCTGCTCTGTAAGCTGCACTGATTTACTTCCAGTTCCAATTCAAAGTGCTGGTTTTAACCTATAAAGCCCTTATGTATCGGGCCTGGGCAATCTAAGGCAGGGGCTCCCAATCTTTTGAGGGCCAGGAACCAGTTCTGTGGAGAGAGGTTTTTCCGCAGACCAGGGGAGGCGTGGTTTCTAGCACTGCCTGCGTTCTGTGCATACACAGATGAGGCTTTGCTCGTTTGTGTAGCCTGGTTTCTGGTGCGCTGTGGACCACGGGTTGGGGAGCCTGGTCTAAGGGACCGCCTTTCCCCTTTTACATCAGCCCTTCCCATCGGATTTTGCAGAAGAGGCATGTTGTGGGCACCTTCAGCCAGGGATTGACATTTGGTGGGTTCCAGTAGATGTGTCTTATGTCTATTGTAGTGCCCACCTTATAGAAAATCCCCCCCCCCCCAATTAGAAAGGCCTTTGATCCCTTTTGATATTCTGTAGGACCCTCAAGACTTAGTTAGGTGACCTAACTAAGGTCTGGGCTTTCTACAGAAATACGGCTAGAGGGCTTCATTGTGAAGGGGGCATTTCTTATTTTCCCATCACTTTGATTGTATTTTATTTTTTAGGGTATTTTTATATATATTTGTATTCTGATTTTGATATTTTTTAAATCTATTGTTGCACCTAGAGTCTCCCTTGGTGAGTTGAACAGCTGTATCAATTTGATGAATAAAATCAATAATAAGTTTTAAATTACCAGAAAATGAATGTGTGGCTTATGTGGCTTATGCTGATAGGAATATGCCATGACATTGTTTCACCTAACTCTAGCCCAGGGTAAAACCAGGGCTTTTTTGTGATCTGGCGTGAATGCAGGTTCTTTGTACATCAGATACAGTGTGCATCATATCACCCTAACAGATAGTTGGAACAGTTAAGCTTCATGAAGCTGGTATTCCTTGTATAGCTAAAGAATGCAGCGCTATCAGTTGCTGAGCACTGAGCAAAACCTAGGCCTGATGGTCTCACTGAATGCTTTAAAGCATAAAACTCTGAGTGTATTTAGCACTACTTTTGTGCCAGCAATCAGTTTCGCTCCCTATGATGTGCTTGAGTGGAAGAGGATTACCTATAATAAAGTAATTTTTCCAGTGTAATTCAAACTCAGCATATCCAGGCAAGGTTTTATCCAAGCAAGGAAGAACTCCGTAACTTGGAGCTGTCATCTTTGAAAGCTTGGTGCTCTAATTCCTATCATTACTAAATCCATCTTCCATTGGGCCTTGTGTGGGTATATCAGAGAGTTTTATATTGTTAAAGGTAAAATATTTCCTTCTCTGTTGTGTTAGGATAAGGGACAGCTAGATAACTGTAATGGTCATATTATCATCTGAATATTTGTGACAAATCTAGCAAAATTCCAAAGAAGGTATAAATCATGATGAAGCATTGTTGTTTGAACTGGGGTAGGTGCCAACAGCAAGTATTACCGTGGATGGAAATCCAGCCCTTAATCATGTAAGATGGACAAATTCCGGCCGTGAAATTGCTGTGGGAGATTCGGAAGGACAAATAGTAATTTATGATGTGGGAGAGGTAGGTAATTTTGTAACTTACCTTGTTTTGCTTAATAAAGAGTGCATAGGAGTCATGTTTTTGTTTCAATTTAGAAAGTATCTCTGTTTAAAGTTTGGGCAGATTTAAGTGCGAGTGTGTGTATGTATGCAAAGATGAAAATTTAAAGAAATTATCACAAATATAGTTTTGAGCAGGAACCTAAATGTCAGGGCTCCAACAAATTCCCCCCCATTTAAATCATAAGTCTCTAGCCGCATCTCTCAGAGTAAAAAAAAAAGTTTTATTAGGAATGGCCATGTTGGCATTAGCTAGGTGAGAGATGCGGCTAGAGACTTATGATTTAAATGGGGGTGGATTTGTTGGAGCCCTGACAGCCAGCCGACACTAAAATACATCATTCTTTCCCCCATCCCCTGGATGAATATTCTCCAGTGGGACACATCCATAGCCAATCATGCTCTCCAGTAATATTCTTGTGTGCTGACAGCTTTGGGCTGCCAAGGTGATTATCTATGGCATTTCGGGAATGCACTGCTTTCCCCCACTCCTCTTCTGCAGGCAATTAAAATGACCAAAGGAGTATTTTTTTTTTTAGTTGACACTAAAACTACTTCAACCCTTCCCCTATTTCTTGGAAACTACTGCCCAACCCAGTTTCCCATAATGCTACTGCTCATCGACCATTCCTTTTTTATTCAGGGGCATCCAATGGCAACAATTGGCAGGACTTTCAAATTATAAACTTTTTCAGAAAAGATTGCAGCAAGTTATCTCGAATCTTTCATATTGTAAAATAATGTAAATAGTTGTCTGTATCTGCCAATTTTAAAACTGGAAAATATGAAAGGAGAGTTACTACACAACAGAAATTCAGTTTGCAACCGAGCTTAGGTCAGAAGGCCAAAGTGGGTTGCTGTTTGACTGCTTTTGTGTCACTTCAGAATCCTTTACATTTGAGTTTGGGGAAATTCTCCACTGCTGTCAAAGTTGTTCAAATAAATATTTGTGGCTTCAGTTTGCTTTACTGGTTTGGACAAGTAAATAGTTTTCAATATTTTTTTCCCTACATCTGGTCTCACCAGACAGTAAAACAGCAGGTTGGAAGTACGATTCTTCTAGAAAACAGAAGAAGGTGAAATATATTATTCCCACCCTATGAATTGTTTGTGTCCAGTTAGACACTGGCTAGATGCTACTGCCTAGATCTCTGCTCACTGTGATTTCCTCATTGTAATGGAGATGGAGCCTATTCTTGGTGTTGAAAGAAATTTTTCATGTGCATAAAAATTCAGGGAACATAGAAATGTATACTTGAATTGAAAAAACAACAACAGTATATTCATATGTTTAGTAATACCTCCCCTATAACTATTTCTCCACAGCAAATTGCTGTTCCCCGAAGTGATGAGTGGACCCGTTTTGGTCGGACATTAGCTGAAATTAATGCAAACAGAGCTGATGCAGAAGAGGAAGCAGCAACTCGAATTCCTTCTTAAAATTTCACAATGGATTCTAGTAGTGAATTTGGGAAAGAGCTAAGAGCTTCAATGTAGTAGCATGTTCTAGCCTGCAGAAGCAACTTGAAAGTGAAAACGTGCAGTCAACTATGGATTTGACAAGTGCATAAAGATTACTGAAGCAGATCTTGTGAAGTTGCTTTTTAAAAGCTAAATCACATATTCTTAATCTAATCTGCATATATTAATATTTATCCTAACTTGGCAAGTTGTATCTTCAGTTGAAACACTACTTATATTGTATATTTAAAGTTACTTAGGCTGTCCAACTTTCAATAGGATTTAAGTAAGTTATGTAAACCTATCTTGGGGGGGCGGGGATTATGGAACTGCTTAAAGTTAGTTACACATGTACCTGTTCACAGCAACCTTTATCCCAATTGTTATATAGTAGGCTCCCATGGTGGTAGATCATGTAAAGGAATAACAATAATCTATTAAATTTTTTTTAATTAATGGAAAATTTCTAAAATCCCTTGGATTTTTTGTTAAATCTGTGTAGTTTGTAAGGATTATAAATAAAATACATGATGTTTTTCTCATGTGTAACCATTTAAAGACTTGATTTTTAAAAAATAGGATTGTGTTACATGCTATTAATTCACGCAAGGAGATTTATAGGCGAAAAGGAATCTAAAATGTATTTTCTATTTATGCCTATAAAAAAAAGGAAGGGTACAAAATGATTCTTAGGTTTAAGACTTCATCTTAAATTGTTGAATTGGATATAGCTTGCACAATTCTACCCAAACAGAAAAAATGAAATCTCTTTGAAATCCTGTGACCATAGGATAATCTGTTGATTTGACTGGGCAGTCTAAAATTTAAGAGGCAACACTTCATTTTTATATGGTAAATTCACAACAATCTCATGTAATCAGGAATAGAATAAATTATCTAATTTCCATCCAGTTTAGATTACTTGTGGGAATATTAAAAATAAAGCTTAAAATAAAATATTTTAGTACAGTTGTAACATTTTGTAAACTAGCCAGCAAATTGGCCATAACGTAAGCTATCTTAATCTTCAAGCTTTTGCATTGCTATATTGTTGATTTTGCCATTGATGGTAGTTTCATTTTTTTGTAAATGCCAGTTACTATCCTGTGCAATAAGACTTTTTTGCATGTGTAATTTAATTGCTTCTGAAATAACTGCTTACAGGATTTTACATATAGTTGCTTAGAATGGGTGGGCAGCCTGTGGCTTGAATGTCACACATAAACCTTTTAATTAATTGAGTAAAATGGCATATTTTGGGGATATGTTTGGGGATGGGGCAGGGTGGGTAAAATAAGTCTGTGAATATTGGAGAAAAACTATCTACTCAAAGATAAGCCCATTGGCAGATTTGCTAACTCTGAAATTTTTAAACCAAGTATCATGAAAAAGTGTGTCTCTTATGGATAATCTTACCCTCAAATTTTTTGTATGATTTAATTTCCACAATTGACTTATCAGCAATTAGTGCATTTTTCATGGTTTTTGGGTTAAACATTAGAGGATCTGCTCATCCACACTGGAGTATCTGCAAGTATATAAGAGATATATAGTATTTTAAAGGGAACAACCACAGGTACATACTCGCAGATAAGCCCATCTGCAGATAAGCCCAAACAAATTTTGGGGTGGATTTTGGCCCCTAAAAGTCTTGCCTTATCTGCCACTATATGCAGAAGGCTGAATATTTCAATCCTGTTTTCTCCCATCATGGTATCATGAGGCGCTCTGCAGCCATCAGTGTTATTTTAAAAAGAGTAGCCAATAGAGGAATAAAAAAGTTGCTTACTTCAGGGTAGGACCACAATATGGTCTTGTTCACCTGGAGCCTTTAAAAAGATCCTCATTCAGTAGATACAAAATATTGTCTATAACAGACGGATATTTTTAAAACAAGATTTTGTAAAAAGTCTTCCATTCGTATGGATTTCTTGGAATAGCGATAGATCCAGCTTCATTGCACGTATTAATAACCAGATTTTCCAGTCTTTGGGAAGGGTTTTTTTGTTTTTTTATGCAGGCTTTTTGCCCCCATTCCTCAATGAGGCTTCCCAAGTGTAACAATTCAGAAGTGATGGGAGGGAGTTGCCTTAACAGTTTTTGTAAGATCTAGACTTGAGGATAGTTGGTGGTGATTGGAAGTTTCCTTGGAGTGTCTATTAATTGGTTGCTCGGAATGGTGTTGCCTCTATTTTGATGGGTTTACCGCATCTGCCTGAGGTCTGGATCAGGCATCTGAGCAGTAGATTTTAACCAGCTCTATTGAATTGTCGATGGTTTATTACCTCAGTATTGATCTCCCAAATACAGAGAACCTGATTCTAAATAAGTCTTGCATTTTGTTATCTCGCACTTTTGTATTGTAATTTTTGAAAGCTGTATCTGCATACAGGAGCTTATGGGTGTACAGCAGAGTTCCTTTTGTAAAGAAGCCCCCAGTTAAGGAGGAAATAGTCACAAGGGTACATTGCCTGAAATTCGGTTGCCCTTGCATATTCCCATGGCTTCATCTTTAAGTACCTCTCCTTGCATTCACCTAATTACTGGCAAAACAATTAGACCCCATTTCCAGGTCTTAAAAACATGCTGCATTCCCCCCTCCCCCAATCTATAATGGGGAGATGAGAGAGATTACTAATTCTTCAGCTTTTTTGGGCTTTTTAAAAATTATACACATACTCCTAAAAACAACAACTAAACATCAGAGTATTAGATTATTATTGAGGAGCAACATTGCTAGGTTAATTTTACCTTCTTTAAAACTTAAGTCTCTTTAAGATTTGGTGTCAAAGAAAAGACCCTATAGGACCCTGGTTTTAAATACATTTTATTGTCACATGATTCTTAGTAAAACACTTTCAAAACAGTCTGTACATTTCAAACTATTTAGAACTGCAATATCTGTTTCTAGAAATGCAACTGCAATTTCAATGCCATAATGATGTCTCTGTACAAAGATGTACAATATGTACAGTAACATGGAGTGCAAGCTGTGCAAAGCCAAGCCCTGGGTACTAACTCAAGCCATCAAAAGAGGAGAAGCGATCAATGGCTTGATCGTAAAGCCCGAATCAATCTCCTGTGTGCGAACGACAATTGTATCTTTGTATAGAAAGAAGCCAGTGATTCAGTCTCCGTTCAGTAAAGCGTCCTACAGCTGGCTGGAGAGCCAAGGACTGTTCTCGGATCTGTCCTTTGCGGCCGCTTTTGCCTGCTGGAAAAGTCAGCTCAGGATTCAAGCTGCTGCTTTGGTTTTCACAGGAGTGGCACTCGCTGCTTGAAATTTTGGAAGAGAAAGCCCAAATTTGTTTTCAATTCCAGCAAAAGTAGCTGTGGCAAGCCGGTACCCACCAAGGTGATCAGGATTAACAGGAGGAAGGCCTGAGATTCGAGACTTGGGATGAGGTTCTGAGCCGGAGGGCTTGCTAGTAAGAGACAAGCAAACATTGGCCACATTGAGATGCTGTTAGCATAACTGTATTACAGCATGTTCTGTTTTAATCCTGGTTCACTGACTACAACAGGGGCTTGGCTCACAAATATATAACTAAAGAACTATGACTTACAGCACCAAAGCCAATAATTGGAATTCATTTTTTGTCACTGCTAAGTTTTATGCTTATGGCTTGTTCACAAAGTGTATATTTATCTGATCACATGCTTATCACCATCCTCTTACATAGCTACTATCGGGGCTTAGGTGTAAGTAAATCCAGGCCAGGTGATTCTTCCCTTAGGAAATTCATAACCATGCTAATCTATGTAAGATCAGGCCAAATGTTAAAAATACGTGTCCCTTCTTTCCAAGAAGCCCTGTTTTGAACAGATGGTTTACATTAAAGCTGCAGAGGCTGTCTGAAAGAATTTTGGCATACATAAATCTAGATTATAAAGCAAATACTTTGGTTTCTATCTAACGTATTTCTGATCACTATTTTCTGGGTTTAATCCTGTTTCTCCTTCATTCTGGCCTGTAGTTTTAGCTTGTCTCTCTGTGTGGATGTGTACATCCATGTACATGCCAACTAGGACTGTGCAGTGACTGCAGTGTTTGATTAATATCCAATTTGGTAATTGGGAAAAAAAAATCATCCACCCTGGGACACTTCCACGCAAGATGCTTTCATTTCTCCCAGATCAGTTCTACTCACTTGTTATCCCAGACAGTCATCTCTTCTAAACCAAGCCCAAACTGCCTGAAATTTGAAGAAGAGCTCTTTCTTGAGTGGGAGGAACCTTAACCCTCCTAACTTACAACACTTTAGTGCAGGAGTGTCAAACTCAATTTCATTGAGGGCTGCATGAGGGTTGTGTTTGACCTGGGGGGGGGAGCATGGCCAGCTCGATGTCATTCGTGTCGGAGGCATCTGTGGCAGCCAGAGCGCTCTGCCTGCAGAAACAGGCTCCCAAGCTCTGTTTTCAGCTACAATGGCCTGCAACCATCTGCCACCACAGGCCGGTCCTTCACTGTTTCCAGGGCAACCCAATGGGCCTGATCTAAGCACAGAACAGTTGTAAGCACCCCGCAGGCTGGATCTGGACCGTGGGCCTTGAGTTTGACATTTCTGCCTTAGTGGATCCCATAGGGAATGCTGATCTCCCTTTTAGTGACCCAGGCAAGACAGCAGGAATAAAATAAGCAAGCTCCAATCAATTTCATTTTCTTTTTTGCAAGGGAAAACCTGCATACCAAATATCAGGCTGCCTGAAATTTTTATTTTATGTCCTTTTTCCATGAAATAGGAATGCAAATATTTTTATTTTATGGAGTCCTTGGTGCTCTCTGAGCTTGGTTGTTTGCTTGCAGGTGTTTCATTACCCAATTGGGTAACATCATCAGTGCTAATCACAAACAACCAATAGGCAATTAGGCAACATCAGTGTGAGCAGGGGTGGGATTCTACAGGTTCGCACCTATTCACTAGAACTGGATGTTAACATTCTAAGCAGTTCTGAGAACTGCTTGTTAGAATAAATTACTGGCCTAATCCTGTAAGGAAGGCAGGAAGGAAATATTCTGATGTTGCTTACAGAAACTGCCTCTCCGTTAACCCTTATTACATTCCTGGCAGGGCTAGACTTCCTGTCTCAGGAACGTCTCTGGAGTTTTTTTGCTGGTACTTTGCTGGTACTTTGCTTGTGTGGAGTGACCATTCAAAGTTACAATGGCACTGAAAAAAGTGACCAATGACCATTTTTCACACTTACGACTGTTGCAGCATCCCCACAGTCATGAGAGGCCAGGCGAGGAGATGTGTGCCTCGATGTGAGTGATATTGAGTTGGCCACACCCAGCCAATAACATGACCATCAAGCCATGTCCACCCAGTCACATGACCAAGCCACGCCCACCACCTAAGCCACGCCCACAGAACTGGTTGTTAAAATTTTTGAATCTCACCCGAGTGCAAGTATGGGGTTTGCTCCCTGTTTATATACAGTAGTCTATCCTGCCCATTTTGGGGTGTTTAGTGTAAATAGCCTTAACCATGTGATGAGAAAGTACACGGGGTTGTAGTTACTCTGTTCTTCATTTATTACTCCACTATTTATCCATATTTGTAAAAATTCTACTTAACTTCCAATAGCACTATGACAATTATCTAATATGGGGATGGAAGTTCTTCAACTTTTTGTCATTTTATAGTTGTAGTTCATTCTGTGGCACTAAAGAACCAGACATTGAGGACAAAATTTGACTTGGAATTCTATCCAATCCAGTCCCGTTTGAACTAGCTGGTCTACCGTACCATGGCACCATTCTCATAAAAGTATTTTATGAAACTTTAATTGTATACTATTTGATACAGGCACTGCTTTCTCTGAATAGGAAAGCTCCTTGTGATACATATTGCTTTTACCTGATATTTTCTGTACTTATAAAAACAAAGACAATTTACTGAGCTACATCAGTAAAGAATTGTAACAGGCTGATGCATGTCAACATTCTTTAAAATTTTGAGGATCACTTATACTTACATGCCTCCAAAATCCACATAGAGCCAGCGCTGCAGAAGTTCGTAAGTCAGTAAAGTAACACCAAATTGGGGTGAGGATCTGAACACTCGGGCTGTTGAAAAAGAAGAGTTCAACGTAACACAGATATACTGAAAACATTATTCCCCTCTTTCATAACCACTGTTATGGAAAGCATAGAAAGAATAAGAAATAACAAGCAAAATAAGGATAACAGATGAGAGGAGCGGAAAGCTAAATTTAGTTTACATGACCGCCATTCACAAATACCACTCTATAATTTTCAGTACTTGAAACCACAGTTGCTTTCACCATGTCCATAAACCACTTCATGCACTGTTTTTTTTTTTTGTCCTTTACATTTTTACTTCTGTCCCAACTCTCTTTTTCTAAGAATTACAACTCCATCCAACTATGATTTCCCTCTTCTGAAGACATTCACTCTTCCTTCTCATATTTGCTTGACACTCAACTCTTGTTTATTTTCTCTATATAAGCAAGTCACCTCAACATACTTTTCTGTAAATTGGTCATTCACTTTTTTTACTTAATCCACATTCATCAAGCATTCATTTTACCACTTTTTGTTTTACCTATACCAACTGCACTCAATTTGCTTTACATTCTCCTATCTCTCTGATCCTCCCTTCTATGTAACAAAATGGGCAGGTGTTCATAAAAAAAACCCAATCATTTCACTTCTTGCAAAACACATTATTTGCAACAAACATCATACATTAGCCACTATTTTTATGTGCATCTCTACATCTTAAACATCCTCCATCCCATTTTTTTATGAAAAAAAATCTACAAAAATAAATTCTTCTACTTGCTCTAGTTCTTTTTTTGGGGGAGAGGGGTTGCCACTTATATATGTTTTGCATGTCAGAATTCCACCAATTTCTCTAATTAAATCATGATTCTCGAGCCAAACTTCAAAAAACTTCAAAGGATTCATTAGAGGAGACATACTGGCACTGCCCTGCATGAAGCCAATATGTAATTTACAGTCATCTGTGACCCTGTTTCCCCCCTCCCCCAGGGTGTCTCATAAACCAGATTCTCCAATTGAGCACATTCACGGGCTGGGTGTCATAATTCACGGTCTCCAATTAAATATATTCACGGGCAAAATCTCTGGTATTTTAGTTATAATCTTTTAAAGATAAGAGCTGGAATGTACTTTTGCTTCCCCCTCCTTTTTATGGCAACTACTAAAACATTGCAATTGTTCAGATCATTTCCCATGTCAAATACAACTACTTTGGTTTTTGATACATTAATTAATTAATTAATCCATATTCTGCCTTGCTTCTATCTCACATACACTGCAAATCATTTGGGTTCCCGGCCAACAACACAATATAACCGGTTACAAAAATACAAGCATATTCCTGTTCTGAACCTCCTGTGTCCCTGTAAACATTTGTCTATATTATAAACAAGCAATGGGGTATGACATATATTTGACTTACTTCTCTTCTATTAGAGTCAAGTTTCCATGGCCTACTGTTAAGGCCAGTAGAGTTGGGGTTGCCTGTATCTCCAGAGAGAGGCTAATACATTGGGCAGGCACTATTCTCAGGAACTACTCTTTTCCTATTTTATTCCTATAAAGCCCCAGAGGGAAGTGATCCATTGAAACAGAGCAAAAAGTCATCGATATGCTCACTCCTATCCTAGCCAAGGAAGTTACAGCATGGAAAGATTATATGATTTTGCAGCCCTGTGTTTGGATACATGTTTCTGTTTCAGGGTGGGTTTGTTATATTTGTTTTGTTTTTATTTATTATTATTGTGAGATGACTAGTATTGTCTTGTATAAGTTAACTGAACAATTATTTTTCTAAATAAATGAATAAAATGTTAATGATGCCCAATTTATGCATCTCTGCCCCAGGCAAATTAACTGATGCTATTCCAGTATCTGTTCCAGCATCTGGAGACTGCAGAGGTCAGGATGGAGGAGAAAGGTTTCAGCTTAACCTTTGTAATATGGAATTGCTATGGGTTTTAAGGCTTCCAAATCCTGTGAGGTTCCATTTTTATTTCTGATGGGGATCTCATTCTTGCAGACAAGGTTTCTATTTTTTATGGGTTTTAATCCTCTGCTGAGATAGGCAGATGTATTAAGTCCTTAATTAATATAACATCCAACTTTCTCTCTTAATAATAAAAACAGTAGTAATCAATCAGCTCGTATGCATATTTGCCAGCATTCAAACACAATTAAAGCTAAATCTTACCCCCAACCTGTTTATGGTGTTCTGTGAAAACTAGAATTTCTAATCTATCCTGTAAACCATCACCTTGTTGTCCTCATTCCCACCGATGAAGCTGTACATTCAATGTACTGACAGAAACATGAAGATGGATCTGAAGTTGCCAGAGGTGGAAACAGCTGCAAGGCTGGATCCCTCACTCTCACAATTTTAATACCATTCATTAATATGACCAAGTTCTCTACTGATCAAGATGTGAAATCCTTTTCTTGCCTGCAGCTCCCTTCCAAAAGGCAGAAGGTCCTTCTTCCCGAAGTATCTTCACAAAGCAATCAATAACTCCATTGTATGTTGTCTGACCAGCCCGAGCAGCCACTTGCAGTCTCGTCTTGATGACATCAGCAGGAGTCACCAAAGAAGCCGCAGGTACACCTTTGGGAGAAATGGACTTCAGCTGAGTCTAAGCACTACCAAAAGCAAGAAATAGTATGTAGAAATACCTCCAGGAGAAGTATTGAGTAGTTAGAACAGCTTCAGGTTTCATTCAGAGCTGTGACAAAGGAGGAGCTCCCCATAACTTTGAATAACACTGATAGGTTTTAAATAGCACTGTACAGGTAATCCTTGAGTTACAAGTTTACTTAGTGACCATTCAAACTTACAACGTCATTGAAAAACAGTGACATGACCATTTTTCACATTTACAACTGTGGCAGCATTCCCATGGTCATTTGATTTAGATGCTTGACAGCTGACTCATTCTTATGACGGTTGCAGTGTCCCAGAGTGATTGTGACCTTCTGACGAAGGAAAATCAATATGGAATCAACATTCACTTCACAAACATGTTACTAACTTAACAACTGCACTGATTCACTTAACAATTGTGCCCCCCCCCCCAAAAAAAAAGTAAAATGGGGCAAAACTCACTTAACAAATATTTCACTCTGCCACAGAAAATTTGGGCTCAATTGAGATCGTAAGTCGAGGACTAACTGTATTGGACAAGGAGGAGCCAAAAATGTTTGGGCCACATTTCTTCTGCCCTACCCCCCACTCTGAATATTTTTTCACTGCAAATCTAGCAACACAGTAGATTGCACGAATTCTAAAGAGCAATTCCTACAAGCAAATGTCAGTCCTTTACTTGCTCTCAATCAGTTTGAGTGCTGTATCCACACAGGCTTAGATAGGAGGAGGTTGCTAGGTAACCATATATGAAACTTAGGGGACCTCACATGATCAACAAGAACTGGCTTAATATATTGTTCCTAACCGAGTGGCAATGCGCCTAAATGAGAACCGCCAGTGGAATGGAGAGGAGAAACTTCAAATAGACAAATAACTGTCTTTTTTTTTTTCCACACCAGGAACAAGGACGAATTTGCTTTCTTCTTTTACAGAAATATTTTAAAAGTTTCTCCTTCCAACTAATACGAGTACAGCTTCCCAAAACTGAATTGAAAACTGCCTAAATTGGGGTTTTCACTTTGTATTACCCTGCCAAAATTAAGAATTGTATATCAAATGTAGGAAAAGGGCATAAATTATTCTTACTGCCTTCAAAAAGCGGTCACCCAAGCTGAGAGCTTTGAACAAGGGCAAGCCCCAGCCAACCCACCAACCCAATTTGACTACATGTTGCTGAGCTGCATTAAGCTGTTTATCCACATTATGCAAATGTAATTAGCCATCATCAAAATTGGGCTACCTCCCACCAAGGATAAAAGTGATCAAATTTGGATTAAGTTAAACACAATAGTATATTAGCTTCCTCTACGTGGTCTAATGAATATTAAATGTTGCCAAGAATTTTAATGTGGGGGGTGGGGGGTGGACTTATTTGCCAATTACTCAACAAAGTTACCTGCAATAGCACCAGCTGTAAGAAGATTAAGCCCTCCCACATGACCATTTTCATCTGCAAGCATCAGTTTACAATGAGCGTACACAGGAAAATAGATAGCAGAAAAGGGAATGTCTCGGAGAAAACAGGCCTTGGCTCCCTGTCACGTGGAAAAGAGAAACAAAGAATGAGTCAGTCACGCATATAGGAGGAATTCTTACCGCCTCTGATCACGAGGGGACAGGGCACGCATCTTCTATGTAGATGTAGGAAGTGCAATTCATTACAGTGCCTGGAATGCGTTGGACAAAATGCTTTTGTGATCTGGCAAACCAACTCGATGATCTGCAGTCCCGTGGAACTAAGAAAGGTCCAAACAACTAAGGTACAAAGATGGTACCAAAGAAAAGGCTTTGTGCTTAGATTGTGTTGAAACAACAAGGCAAGGAACAGGAATACTTCTCGGCTAAAAGAGCTTTTAAGGGTATTCTAAGATGGCAGATCTCTTCGGTCATTTGTTGGATGGAAATAGAACACGAGAGAAGAACAATTCCATTCTAAGACCAGAATGATTTTTTGGAGGACAATATGGGCCAGATGGAGGTTACACCTTTTGCCACATTCATTCATCCCAAACGTGGCCTCTGTTTGACACACGAACATTTGGGATGAAAACTCTGCTTCAGATCTTCCAATTACCTTCCCACCCATCCACCCCAAAAAATCCCATTCATGTACACTGATTCTGTATCATTCTTCTAATGCACTAGAGTCAAATCCAAAACTCAACTGATGGAGGAAGATCTGCAAAGCAGAACTATGGATGGCTTGGGCCAATACCCATTGGAATTTTTTTTTTTTAAATCTATGGCCATTTCTGTCCTTTTCAAAACCCATTATTTCAATTAAGAAAGGGCTAGGCTGAGGGGTCCTTGGTGCTCTCTGAGCTGGGTTGTTTTCGTGCAGACATTTCATTACCTAAATTGGGTAACATCATCAGGGTAGTGATGATATAGCCTAGTTTGGGCAATGAAATGTCTGCAAGAAAACAAGCTCAGAGAACACCAAGGACCCCCCCCATTTCCACCCTGAGCTACAAATATTCTCCTTTGTTGAAAAGGGTTGGCTGACAATCTGTGCAACCCTCCTTTCAGGTAATCTGCAAGTAAAACAGGGAATTGTTCACATGCTTTTCCTTTTTTTTAAGAAAAAAAGCAAACCGCAGTGAAATGTTGTTTGGAATTGCCCTTAAGAAAAAAAAAAATGCCTCTGCATGAATTTTAAGTTGAAAGGGAAGTGGCTGTGCAATATTCTTGGGCTGTTGTCACAAAGCCATGAACTATCGTGGGATTTTGTTTTATATCGAACCAACGAATTCTATTTTAGAAGAGCACCAAAGCTGCTACTATCCATTGAATTTACATATTAGCCCCTTGCCCTGGTGAAGGGTAAAGGAATACCTCTCCTAGTGTAAGAAAACAAATAGCTTTTGCTCCATTACCTCTTATTTACAAGGATGGAAATAAGCGGGCCTGCAGGGAAAGAATTTTGTCTAGCATCTTTCTAAAGAGCAGGGCATCTTGAGTCTGACTTTTTTTTAAAAAAAACAAAATTCATCCTAGACAAATCCCTCTACTTAACTCCTAAAAGATTTGAATCCTGCTAAATTCTACTCCCTCTTTCCTGTTGTCATATTAAGACAAAGAGAGTAGCATGCTGTGAATGCAACAATAGAGACAGCAGAGCTACAACAGAAATGTTCAAATAATTTGGGGCTGCACAACAAATATAAAAGAAAACCAAAAAGAGTCTTTTTCTTTCTTTCCTTCCTCCTTCCCCACCCAGAAATGGAAAACAGCAGAGCAGTGCCAATATCCAGCAGGTTGGCAGTATTTTGGGAGAAAGCTTTGGGAGAAAGTACATGTGAAATAAAGGAGAGGAGACTTTCCACACAAGTTTTGGCCACCAATATAGAGGTAGCCCTCAACTTACAATCACAATTGAGCCCAGAACTATGGTCATACAGCATTGTATGTATCATTAAGCGAACTGGCCATGTAATCCCAGTTCTCCTTGTTGTGGTTGTTATTTGGAGTATATGGTGCCTCAGGGGATAGGAGAGATCCTGGGTAGCTGAAGGAACAAGTTGTAAGTTGAAGACTCCCTGTACAGGTGGATTTGTTTTCTCCCATTTTTCCCAATGGACACCCCCCCCCCCGGCCAAATGCCAAAAGATAATATTTTCAAATGTGAAAAGATTCCCCTATAGCCCATCACATAGGAAGGTTTCCTTAGGATGGGGGAGTGGAATTGTTTGTTTCTTTCAACAGCCTCCCTGCCACATGATAAGAGAGTGAAGAAGCAAAACCAATAAAGGATGTACCTTATACAGTCCAAAAAGCCCCAAGTCCTTCAGAACGGTGAGGGCGCTAACTCTGGGTCCAGTGGTGATTTCTCCTGCTACCTGCAAGCGAATCTTGACAATCTCCAGTGGGTTCGTGAAGATGACTTGTGAACCTCCTGCCTGCAAAACCACGAGAAAGGCAGCTCAGATCAGCTTCTTCCCAAGGTCAGCTACTGGCCTGAGCTTTTAAATGCAACCGACTATGTCAAATACACCATCAGGAAGTGGCTAGGAATATCATGTACCTTCTTAACTTCAACGAGAGTCCATAATTCAGGATCACGGTAATTTTGCAGGACCAAAAGGAAAGAAAAAAATCCATCTACATCTCAGATACTCGTGTTTATTTTAAACAATTGGTTCCATTGCTTACAGTAGTATTTACATGATTTAGTTATTCCAAATGATTTATCCCAAACCAATAATGTAACAAATTTGACAAAACTACAAAAGCTAAATTGATCTCTGCATTATAAATTAAATCAACAGTAACTAAAACAGTATGAATTGCATTAGTATGACTGGGGTTCTTTCAATCTGTAACAGTATTTCTCCATCTTGACAATTTTAAGACGTTTGAGCTTTAGCTCCTAAAATTCTCCAGCCAGCATGGTAAAGAATACTGAAGAAAAGCCCAAGGCAGGGAATAAGCAGCCAGGTATCGGCTGGATTACAGGCTTAATAAGGGTAGCAAGCCAAACCCAGGGCCACTGTAGAGCCTCATGCTGGCTCTACATGCAGCAGACCACGTTCAGTCCCTGGAGTGAGGAATAAGGGAAATATTACATGTGTAGCTTACCAGCTATTCCAGTGAGGAGTTTGCTAAATAACGCTACCTTCTCTTTTAATACTGGGAAACAAAGATGCAGAAGCAGTCAAAACCAGTTTTGAGCAAGCATATAACCGCTAAGTGAGATTTTGATATTCCAGTATTCCACCTCTGTGCTAAAACCACTCACCACAAGGAAGACTAGAAATAGCACTTAGACCAGAGGTTTCAAACTTGTGGCTGGCGGGCCAGATGTGTGACGTGCGGGCCCTGCCCCCACCCAGTTTAGTGAAGGGGAAAAATGGTCCCGATACATCACGTGATGCTGCTGTTACGACGCGAGTTTGACTTCCCTGACTTAGACTTATATCACTTCATAGTGTTTTACAGCCCTCTCTAAACAGTTTACAGTGTCAGTGTATTGCCCCCAACAATCTGGGTTCTGATTTTACCGACCTCGGAAGAATGGAAGGCTGAGTCAACCTTGAGCCAGTCAAGATCGAACTTCCTGGCTTTGGGCAGAGTTAGTTTGCAATAGCAATAGCATTTACCCTTATATACCACTTCACAGTGCTTTTCCAGCCCTCTCTAAGAGATTTACAGTGTCAGCCTATTGCCCCCAACAATCTGGGTCCTCATTTTACCGATCTCGGAAGGATGGAAGGCTGAGTCAACCTTGAGCAAATCAGAATCGAACCCCTAGAGTGAGCAGTGAGTTAGCCCTGCTGTATTGCATTCTAACCATTGTACCACCATTGCAGAATAGTCCAATGTCAACTTCCTTGTCCTTCCAATGTCCTGCTGGAGCTGGGCACAAAAACCATCTTCAAGACATACCAAATTTCTTGATACAGTGCTTCAAAATATTATATGGTTTTATTTATTTGTTATTTAAGACCCATCCATCTCCCTCACAGACATCATCCAAGGTTACACGAGTGGACTTCCTTTTCCAAAACTGCAGTGGAGGCTTCCTCAGGGCATGGAAAAAGGTGTCACAGCAGGCTTCCCTGAAAAACTGATCTACCAGCATTGCCTGTTCTGTAGGTGCGCAGAAACCCCTAGATAGGAAACCAGGACATGTAGTTGTCGTGACAGGTAGAAGATGGTAAAAGAGTAGCTTGACTTTTTTCCCCCAGTATCTAACCAATCCGCTTGATAGTTAATAACGAGCCGAATCAAGATGACATTTTGTTATTTTAAATAAGTGGCATGGCTCTTAGGCTTGCCTGTGAAGCTTTTTACCATTTTCCCTGAAAATTCACTGTTTAATAGTGAATAATGGGTGCATCTCCATCACCACATCTGTTACAATAAAAAACAGAAATGTCTGTATATGTGGGGAGGAGGGGTAGATACAGACAGAAACAAACACACTTTAACAATTTTTCTAGTCTGGACATGACACAAATTTAACAGCTGTCAAGGTTTTTTTTTTTTTTTAATATTTCATTAGTAGAGCAGAAGCATTATCCCTCACAAGATGTTGCTGCATGAGCTATTCCCTCCTAAGTTGTGCATTTTAACCCAAGACGTCCACGAAGCTGCATTTCAAATTTCACAGGAAGATTTAATGTGACAGTTTTGCTCCAGAAGCATAGAAACAGACCGGGATGGGGTATGTTTAGGCTCTCTCTTTGATAAGATTCAAAATGGAACAGATTATGGGACCTTCCCACCTACTTTAATAAAACCCTTTGTTATTTTCTTAAATGTATTCATCTGCTTAAAATGTGTGGTGCCCTAGTTGGCCACAATTAGTTAGCATTTTTTTCCTGATTGAAAACAGTTCTCAACTTCATTACACTGAGGGTTGTTTGAGAGGCAAAAAAAATATGGCACTTTTGTAGAAATAGGATCTGATTAATATAGATCTTTCACTGATCAGACAGAAATTACTGTAATTCTTAACCTATGTTATTGCCATTCTTTTATTTCTACGTATATTTTTATACACACACACATATATTACCGGTACATTAACAAATTTTAACAATGATCTGCTGTTTTTAAAACAAGATGCTTAGTTATATAAAATTAATAAGCTGAAAATTCTTACCTAACAAATACAGCCTTATTCAATTCTGTGAGGCATATAAATTCCTACCTATTCACTTTGTGTTTTGTTATTTTTGCCTCTTTCCTGTTTTTTAAATGTATTTTTTCCTCCCTAAAAATATTCCATAATTTTTCTTTCCTCCCCATGTGCCTGGTCCAGCAGGAATAAGAGCTGGCCTGTATAAACAGACCGTCATCCATTTAAACTGTTGCTAGTCTATATTATTCACCCTATGGGCAGTGGAATAATGTGCCATATTGGTCTCAGCATGATAAGACATGGCTCCTGCCAATGCTTGAATTAAAAACTGCCTAGGAAGTCTATAGGCCCTACTTGAGGTCTGTAATAGAAAGCAAGTATGAAGTAAAAAACTCTAGAAATAAACCACCCCTTTCAAATGGGACATTCTCCGTCATACGCCTGGCCTCACTACTTTCACATGAAACACAACTCCTAAACTTGACAGAAAACTCTTAAGGCTGCACATGACAGACTCAATTCTGAATGGAGGTTATTCATACCACTCGGGCATAGGAACAATCTGGCCTTCTTTAGTTAACCTCTATGTCGTGAAAAATAAAGTCTCCACGAGGAACAAAGAACTGGAGCTGACGGCAAAGGTTAGGAGAGGAGATGCCGCCCCACATCCACCATGGACACTTCTCCACATGCCAGAGGCTGAAGGAAACGCACCAGTGACCCTGCAACAGAAGACCTCTTGCCCTTTCCAATTCCACCCCCGAGGCACCAGCCACAAGAGACAGGAGGGTGGATAGTGGGGGGCCTGTTCCCAGCCACTCCGCTGCTGCTGCTGCTGCTGCTGCTGTTCAGCCCAAACCAGCCAGGCTATTTTCCCTGCACAGGAAGGAACCCCTTAATGGAGACTTCCTTCAAAGGCTTCTAGGTGCTCGCCGTCTCTCCCCCAGCAAAGCCAAGGCTTTTATATACACTGTCTCCTCCAAGCCCTTAAGTCCCTCTCTCTTTTTTAGACACCCTGCCTGCCTGCCTATCTATTTATCCATCCATCCATCCAGGGGTGGGATTCAAAAAAATTTACTACCGGTTCTGTGGGCGTGGTGTGGCCTGGTGTGATGGGCGTGGCTTGGTGGGTGTGGCAGCAGAAGGATACTGTAAAATCATTCCACTCCTGGGGGAAGGTTACTGCAAAATTCCAATCCCATTGCCTCCCCACCCCACTAACCTGTTTTCCAGCTCCGTTCTCCTGTGCAGGGCAACAAAAGAAGACCCAGCTGATCAGCTGGGACTTGGGAGGCAGAGAATAGATAGGGGTGGGGCCAGTCAGTGATAGTATTTGCCGGTTCTCCAAACTACTCAAAATTTCTGCTACTGGTTCTCCAGAACTGGTCAGAACTGGCTGAATACCGTCTGTCTGTCTGTCTGTCTGTCTGTCTGTCTGTCTGTCTGTCTGTCTGTCTGTCTGTCTGTATATCAAAAAAGTGACAAGGAAACATTTCAGGGCAGAGTCAGGTTGTCTGGAATAAGCAGTCTTTGAAGCTCCTTGTCTGCATCTCTTGTGAGGGTTTCCGAAATTCAAAAGTCAGTCATTTTTTTATGTTTAAAAAAAATCTTCCCTTGCCTGCCCCTTCACCCATTGAGCTAAACCAAATTTTTTTTAAAAAAAACCCACATTATATTTTAGCTTGAGTGAACCCATTGAATATAACCTTATATATTTATTTAAGCTGTTTTCTTTTTAGTGGCAATCATCCCATGAGCTGCTATTATATAGTAATTAATGCTTGTTATGAATAAGTATGTAAACGGCATACTGCACATAGTTACATGTAAACACAGGTATATATCTTTGCAGAGGTCAGCATTTTTAAAATATAAAGTAGGACCCCCTGCCCAACTTTACTTGTCTATTACCAGCTATGTCCTATTGTTTCTCTTATTCTTTTATTTTTCTTATATGTACCCATTTCATGTATTCACAACTATGTACACATTTATACTTATTATCTTGTAAACAATTGGCAAATCAAATAAATAAATAAATAAAATAAATAAAAATAAAATAAATAAGTATGCCCCACACATCTACAAACACACACACACACACACACACACACACCATCTGTATGTCTGTGTCTATCTATCTACCTATCATCTATCTTTCTATCATTGTCTGTCTGTCTGTCTGTCTGTCTGTCTGTCTGTCTGTCTGTCTGTCTGTCTATCTATCTATCTATCTATCTAAACTTTCTGACTTCTCACTTCTGCTATCTGAGTGCCAGGATAAAACATTGAACTGGTAACCAGGGGAACTGTTATTTCATGTTTGCTATCCAGGATGCCATAATCAGATAAAAGTAATTTGAAGCTCATCCTATCTGCTAAAGGGAGAGAGAACTAAGAAACATCTGAAAACTTTTTTTTTTGCTGGATTTACAACGCATTCCCAGGTTTGCAAATTATGGCCCCGGGAGAAGGAATGGAGAGCATGCTTAATGCAAGTGTGAAGCATATTGTGGTACAAAATGATATTAAGTTAGGAGCCTTGATTATCAGACTTCATTACAAAAAATGAAATTGCTAGCATTTGTGACTGAACACAAGTCACAGCAGGGGGGGAAATATCCTAATGAATGCATACCTGAAAACATCTTTAAGCTGGTTGTTTAATATGAACCCATTCTAATTTAAATGTGCATATATTTCCATAAAAATTACACCGCTTTTAACTGTGCAGATTTCTTCACACAACCTCAGCAGACCTTTTCTTCCCCCATTACCCTCAGCAATGCACCCAGTTGTTAGAGCAGAATTACAAAGGGGAAAGGGTTAGCAGATGTGCTGAGTTTGGAAATACTTTTATCTGCAGCATGGAAGGGATTCTTCCAGTGTATATGATAGAGACATTCAATGGGCCTTCCAGAACAGATGAGATTCTCTCCTAGTAATGAATGACCACATGCTTGTTCCCTTTCCCCAAATTTAGATTCACAAGTGGACAATTAAAAGACTGAAGTATCAACAGAACTGCCACTCATAATCAGGAAAAACAAAAAGCAATGTTACTTCAAGGCTGCCTCCTTGAATTTGCAGCTGGCAAAGGTCAACAGCTTTCTCATCCAAAATTTAGATAACAAGCCAAAGAACTATAAATCCATCCTGCTCAAATGGAAGTTAATATATAAGTGGCTATATGAGACCCTCAGTGAGTTACTATCCATCTCTAAGATGCTTGGAAGGGGCAACACATCCATGTCACCAATTCTTTCTCTCATTCTGGTTGATCAAAATTTACTTTCCAGGTTTTTAAAGATACAGAGGTTGTACTTGGCAATCATAGAGGATAGCGTCCTATCAAATATTTAAAATAACAAGCAAAGGCTGGGCACTTTTGCAATGTACATTTGAAGAAATAAATGCCAGATAAAGTTCACAGCTGATTATTAAAATGTTCTCCAACCTGCTGGGAAAATACGGTCCCACTAGAAAACTACAGCTAAATAATAAAAATCACAACAAACTGAAATACTTGCGCCTCCCACAGATTTCAGTAGGACTGATTTAAGTATGTATGTTTAAAAGTCTTTCCCATCAGACTTAGAAAATCGTTCCCCGATAGTTGTTTGCGGATGTTCCTCAAGAGCTTCTGTCAGGGAAAGCAGGGCTAAAAAAAGTTAAAAGGCTAAAACTTTAGCTTGTGGCATTAAAAAATTGTGAAAAGACAGATATTTTCATTCCCTATCGTTAGGGTTAGTTTCACAAGACAGGTGCCATAGCAAAGAAGGTCCACCATCTGGGACCCACCAAAGCTAGGTCCCTGGCAGATGGTATCTGCAGCATGCTCCTCTCTTCTGGATCTCATGGGCTGGGATGATATAGATGAGAGAGGGGGTCCCTCAGATGACACAGTTCTGTCCATGAAGGACTTTAAAAGTTAAAATCAGCACCTTGAATTGGACCTAGAAGCAAACTCGCAACCCATGAGGCTTGTAGGACACAGGTATGATATGTACTATTATACTATATATATAATATGTACTATCCTAGGAGCACACATAACTGCCCACCCTGCTGCGTTCTTGTACTAGTTAAAAGCTTCTGAATACTCTCCAAGGGCAGCCCTATGTAGAGTGCACTACAATATTACTCTACAATAGAAAGCATTTTCGGATTCCCTGCAGGCACTGGTTAGTCAGACTTAACCACCTTGTGAAAACAAGTAGTATTTATTATAGCCCATGCATGATGGCTGAAGCAGTATCAACTCTGTAGCGTAAAAATGGTCCATGAACTGCCAGAATCTATCCTATTTAAGCATCATTGTAGCACCAATAGGAAATGCTGAATGAAACATTTTCACCTTGAAATTCAAGCAGTTCTTCCCATGACTTGGTTAATAACTGTATTAAGCTGTCACTGTAATACAAACAGAGAGCAGAGAGCAGACTCCGTTCTACAATGTTAGTACTTACACAGCCTCCTGCGAGGATCTCTGCAAACAGTGGGATGGAACCATCTCTCTGAGTGAATTTATCTCTGACAAAGTCATTGACCTAATTAAAAAAAAAACCATACATTTTATACTATTATACCGCTTCCCATAGTTTTCACTTACAATTTAATACATTAAGAAGACCTGAAAATCAAAAGCAATTCCTTTCAAAGATAGATTACAATGTTTGGGAAATATGTGCATGTGTATTGCAGAGGTTTAAGCCCAAATGAATTACACTTCTGAATAAATGCGTATATTATGTACCGTAAATCTTTCTAAAAGAAAAAGGGGAAAGGAATTTAGTTGATCTTTAATAGACTTACTGTAAGCTTTATGGCTTTTTCTGGAGCAACACCAATGAGCTGTGGAAGTAACCCTGTATAAATAAAAAAGATTTATCACAATTATTATACCTAGACATACATAGATAGCACAAACATTTGGTTGTTCAGTACTAATCCATTCACACAAAGAACTTCCATGGACAATCATCTTCACAAATATGTTGACATAACTTTTTTTAAAAGAAAAATTCTCGCTGTGCTACATCTGGGAAGTCTGTTGTTTGTAGGCGGGCAGTTTGGTGATGTATTTTCACGAGCATCCATTCCTGATGAAATCAACTGTACGTCCTTCTCCCAGGATTTCCAAACTCTTCTTACAATAGGTTCTCAGCATACATTACAATCCTCTTTTCAACACAAAAAGACTCCTTGCTAATTTGATCAATTGGCAATCAATCTTTTGGAGACTTCATTCATTCTCGTCAAATTATGACTTTTTGAAACTCAGAAATAAGACAGGAATCCTATTGAGCCTGAAGATGCTTGAATGAACACAACCAAAGAAAGTCCTTTTCATGTTACTGAGTCATCAGGTAACAATAGTGGGGGCTTGAATCCCCCGGGAACCAGAAGCCGTTATACAATCCCTGAACAATGAGGGATGGAGGGGGAATTGGGAAAGCTCCAAACCAGCAGAGATCTGCTCACGTCAAGTTATTTTGTCCAATTTGGGACAATTCCTTCTTTCTACTGCAATATTCCCCAGCCTCTTCTACAGGGGTGGGATTCAATCGGTGTTACTACCGGTTCGGTAATTACGTTTTGCCTGTTAGGTTTTGGAGGCTCTGCATGTTTGCTACAGTATCTTTTCAGACCAATACAATGTGTGAAAAGGTATAAGGTTTTCATGAGTTCCTGTCATCCTTTGAGAGGGCATCTGATGAAGTGAGCTGTAGATCCAACCAAAACATTGCCTGTTAATAAAATGTGCTAGTCTAAAAAGATAGGACTGGATTCCATTCGATTTTTTGGCTACCACAGACTAACATTCTACAATGTGCACTTTATAAAAAGGGAACGATTTACAAATAGAGGACACCAGCCCCCCCCCACCCCAAAAGGTATGTTGCTTATGCTCTCCCCACTTACAAATCAGTTTCTACAGTTGTTTGGTGATGAGGATGTATCCTAATGCCACAGCAGCTCAGTGTTTTGCAATCTTTGCAAAAGGGACAATCCCATTAAAGTAGGCGGCATGTACTGCCCCATTCCAACTATAGGTTCATCTTCTGACTTCAGAACAAGAACCAATATCTAGACACTGAGCTACCTCCCAGTCTTATGGGAGCTCCCTTCATTTCAGAAGACTCCTGAATTTAGAGCGCACAAGATGAGGGCCAGAATGCCCTTCAAATCCCCTGCGGGCAAATTTGAAACACACCCGTTGCCTCCTTACCTCTATAAAGGCCAAAAAATCCCTCATAGCGCAAAACCTTCTTAAAACAATCAAAACTGCTTTTGTACATCAGCTCTCCCACCACGGAGCCAGTGGAGCGCTGGTTCTGCATGCGAGTCTTTACCAAGTCAATAGGATATACTGCAGTAGCTCCCACAGCTGAGAAGAAGGACCAAAAAGAAGAACATCAACTTGATAGTCTGATTTCTCATTGTGCACACCCACAAAAATAGGTTCTAGCTGATATTCATCTACAACCTTAAGTGACTGTAATTATGTCAGCCTTTCTCCAACACCCCAGACAAGTCTGGAGAGCATCAAGTTATGGGTGTTCTTGTGAACCAAGAAGAAAACCCAAAGGGTGGGTGGGAAGCAGGGAATGTATAGGAGGAATAGCTGTTTCTGAAATCTGCTTCTGAACTATAATCCTAAACAGTTTAGATTCAGGGTAAATATTCACATTTTCTATTTCATGTTGCTGCTGAGATCTGGCATTAAAATGAGGTTCAGGTGCCATATCTCAGACCAAATTAAACTTCTGGCATGTTCCTTAAACCTGTGGCATGGCCGAGAAAAGAACCTGCTTCTATCTTCTAATTTTGTATGGAGACATTTCTATTCTGGAGAAAAATTCTCAGGTCAGATGGAAGCCATTTGATATTAATATTATATGGATCCCTCTTTTCTTCTTTTTATTTCTATTTCTCCCCTTAGCTTTTTTAAAATCACTGTAATGCATATATTCATTTATTATGCTACCCTTAATGTGCTTGGGTTGTTTGCTCTTACTAACACATATATAAAAGGAAACAGAGGGAGGGAAGAGCAGATGGAAACTCTGGCTTTTCTTCCTGAAGAAGGACAAGTATTTGACCACATTTTTCATTTTCTAACACATTAGAGATCCAATTTGGCCTAGTGGTTAAGACATCAGTCTAGAAACCAGTAGACTGAGTTCTACTCCCGCCCTAAGCTCAAAGCCAACTGGGTGACCTTGGGCCAGTCACTGTCTCTCAATGAAGCAGTGGCAAAACACTTCTGAAGAAAAAACTTGCCAAGAAAACTGCAAGGACTTGTCCAGGCATTTCTGAGAACTGAAGTGAAGGAAAAGTTTAAGAGGTGGTTGTTTTGTACTTTTTGAACAAATATCCCAAATCTGGAACGTCTTGTCACTGGAGGGGAGATCCACAATCACCCTTTTGGCCTTCAAGAGAGGCATTAAAAGCTGACTTCCAAGTTGGCTTGGGACCCCACTGGGGATGGTTTTTGCTGGAGGAGATTGATGAGTGATAGATAAAAGCCCTTGCCTGTATTTTTCATGTTTTTGGTCTTTAGGCTTCATTTAATTATTGTTAATTTTAACGCTTTTATATTTATGATTTTTATGGCTCTGTAAGTCACTCAAAATTGCTTCAGATAGTGAGGTGGGTGGCATATAACTTGAATTAAACAAACAAACAAATCACTCTTTTTGAAGATTTGGGGCCACCACGTGTGGCTTTTGTACTTATAATGGGGATTGAAATGTTCCCAGGATATTGTCAGGCTTCTACATCTCTTAGCTGTGTCAATTTACTTCCTCTGCAGCATTAAATCTGGAGGAGCCACCAGGTTAATTAATTAGTTCTTAAATTATTTTTCAAATTAAGTGACCATTTCTCCCCACCCCTTTTGCTATAACAACAAACACAGCAAGGCAGCAATCATATAGAAAGTTTGTTTGTTTGTTTGTTTGTTAAATTAGTTTGCCGCCTATCTCTCTACAAGGCAACTCTGGGTGGCTTATATATAAAAGTGATAAAAGCATAAAAATCAGTATTTTTAATAACAATAAAAATGAAAAGATGGGGAGGGAAGGGAAAGGATGCGCAGGGCAGGAGGTGGGATCTTCTTCTGTCTTCCAATTGTTTGAAAGATTAACTGAAATCTCCAATTATTCATCCTATGTTTTAAAAAACTACAGAACAAAACTCTGAAGGGTGACAGACGGTGCTTTGTGTACGTGGGTGTATTTTACAGTGTCCTTTTGGGAAACAAGCTAATAACTAATGGTAACTATCACAAATAGTTATTTATAATAAGAGATTAAATGTCATGCTTTCCCTTTTGAAAATTGAATAGCAGTTCTACCACAATTTAATCCAAAAATGACTCTGAAACTGCATCTGAGAAGATTCCTTACATCACGGGTGTCAAACTCATGTCACGTTATTGTCACATGACGTATCATAACCTTTCCCCCCTTCGCTAAACCAGGGGTGGGGGTGTCCAGCGAGTGACACATCTGGGCCATGGGCTGCAAGTTTCACACTCCTGGCCTTACATCATTCTGCAAGTTTGGCTTCAAAAACAGTTAGGAGACTGATCTAAAAAACCACAGTCTTCATATTTAAAAAAAGAAAAAGAAAACAAAAGAAAGAACAATTCAGACTTCTCTTTAGAGCCATAGTGGCGTAGTGGCTGGAATGCAGTATTGCAGGCAAACTCTACATTCCACATCCTAAAGTTCAACTCTGACCGGCTCAAGGTTGACTCAGCTTTCCATCTTTCTGAGGTCAGTAAAATAAGGATGCAGATTATTGGGGGCAATATGCTGTCTCTATAAACCATTTAGAGAGGGCTGTAAAGCACTGTGAAGCAGTATTTAAGTCTAAGGGCTATTGCAATGAATAGCTTTACCAAGCTGAGCCTCGGTGGTGCAGTGTTTAGGCTACTTCTGCTGTCGGCTGCCTGCAATTTGGCAGTTCAAATCCCACCGGGCTCAAGGTTGACTCAGCTTTCCATCCTTCCGAGGTGGGTAAAATGAGGAGCCACCCAAAATTGTTGGGGGCAATATGCTGACTCTGTAAATCACTTAGAGAGAGCTGTAAAACACTATGAAGTGGTATATGTCTAAGTACTATTGCTATTGCTATCTCAGCAGATGTACAACTACACTAGCCAGATAATATTACAACAGTCCTGTCTTGAAACATTCACAGTCACATGTTACTTACCTCCAGCAACTGAGCCCAAAGAGAACCTGTAAGCAGACTCAGCTATCTGAAGCCAGATAGGCCTGCCCCTATCACCATAGGATTGCTGTGTGAAAAGAATGGGACAGAAACAGAGCAAAGAAAGGAGAAGTGGGGGAAAGAAAAAGGCATAGTTAAATAAAAGTCATATATGAAATTGGTCAAAAACTAATTAAGGTCTAAAAGCAGTTGTGTCCTGAGTGATGGTAAAAAAAAAAAATCAAATCCACTGAAATAATTGCCTTTCTTTCAAGATACAGCATTGAATCACAGCTTTCATGGCAAAATTATTATCTTTCAGAGACATAATCCTGATTGGGAATAAGAAACAGGCACATAGTTAACATACTGGAGCTTGCTCTAAAATTTGCTCTACTCAGCTGCTGTTTTGTAAAAGAAAAATGAAATACATGCTATAGACAATATTCTGATCAAACTGAAATCGAATTTGCTCCAAAAGAAGGCCCTTTTAAATGTAGGCTCTGATGAAAACAACAAATAAAGATCCTCCCAAACATGTTTTTTCCCTCTTCCTGTGATAATCTTAGTCATCTGTTTTGTGGGGAAAAAAGTGTCAACAGTTTAATAGTTGACAACAGGTTGTTGTTATTCTTACCTTGCCGTATAAACGAGGAATGTGTGGTTCTGGATACCTCACATCCTTTTACATTCAAGCTGAGCTAAACTCTTGGCATTCCAAAGAAAATAATTCACGTGATACTATCAGTAGCAAAGTTTTCATCCCAAGACCTCTACATGCTACCATACTTGTTTAAAATTCCTACATCCAGCTGCCACTCCATTGAACAGATCCACAAGGAAGGTAGCATCGTTTGCCTCACTGGAGGGGCCACTCTTTCATGCGGGAAGACTCTAATCAATCATCCCGATTCAAAGCCAATGTTATGCCTGTTAGGAACAGCGTATACTTATGCCAATATGCCAGAAAAGAAGTACTGTAATCTATACGCTACTTAAGTTACAATTAACATATGAAGATCAGTGAGAAATGAAGAATCAACATAAAGGAGTGGGTTAAGAGGCTAGACTTGGGAGCGGTGAGATCCAAGTTCAAATCCATCCTCCGTCATGGAAACTTCCTGGTTTAAAGGTCTAAAGTCGCCCTTCTTTAGCCCAATCACTCTCAGTTAGTGGTTCTGGAAATGAAATTAAGGAGGGCCATCATGTAAGCAGCATTTCTCAACCTTGGTATCTTTAAGATAGGTGGATTTCATGCTGGCTGGGGAATTCTGAGTTGTAGACCACCTATTTTAAAGTCACCAAGTTTCCAAGCACTGGTTTGGAGAATAAGGCAGGATAGAAATACAATAACAGAGAACCAAAAAAAAAAAAAATGCCATACTCTTCCATGTATGTTTTCCTACCAAAACCATGGCTCATTTCAATAGCTCTTTGGGCCTGTTCAAAACAAATCCAAAGTATTTAGAATTAGTGGCTGGAAACCAACCAACTTTACAACAGTAGAAAGGAAGAAGAAATCCTAAATGTGATTATTTTTTTCCTGATTTCCCCTCATCCTTGTTCTCAGTGCAGCCTCTATTCCTAAGGCTACTACTCAGGCAATAAAAAAGTTATAACAATGCAGATACTCTTTTTTCTTCTGATGGAAATATAACTTACAACCTATTTATGAAAATGCTTACTATATCCCATGGATTGCCTACATTCAGATAGAAGATGCAAATCAGTAAAATTCATGCTATGGCTTTCAGAGCATGAATATTTATAAACAGAAAATGACTGTCACAGGCATCTCTCCACAAAGCTCCCGCACATGGATATTAAGCAGCAAAATAAAGGCATTTTTCCAGTAACTAGTGTGCAACTAGTGTGGTAGAAAGGCCAGCTCCTATTCTTGTTTTGCATGTAAAATAGGCAGAAAGGTTGCATGTAAAATAGGTTAATAAAAAAAGGAGATAGGCAAGTTCGGGCTGCATCCTGCTCCCCATTTCTTTCACCAAAAGCTACTCCACAGAGTGCACTTAGAACAGAGGTCCCTCACCAGGCCTGTTCCCCCTTGCATTGCAGCTTGGGCCTATCCAAGTAGTAGTCAGCAGTGCTATGACACTGACATAAAGCCTGCACAAGGGTCTTTCCTGAAAAGGCAGAACACAGCAGAATTGAGAGATCCTTGGTGCTCTCTGAGCATTTTTTGTCTTCTTGCAGACATTTCATTACCCAACTAGGTAACATCATCAGTGCTAATCACAAACCACCTCAGAGAGCACCAAGGGCCCTCCACATTTCAACCCACAGCTACAAATAATCTTCTTTATTGGTACAGCAGAAATATGTTAGGGCTCATTCAATCACAACTTGAGACTGCAGTTTCTAGCAAGTTACCCTAACCATAGGCCACAATGGAAAACTCTGAAAAACGTCTCTGCTGCCTACTGAAATTCAGTCATGATTAGACTTGTGGACTCTGCCTCCATTTAGGTTAGCATGACTATAAATTCCCTGTCCATCATTTGCTTTTAGGTGACTGTGTTGTTCAAATCCTATGCAACTCCTTCCAGCAGGAACAAGCGAAGAAGAATATCTAACTTTCCTTATCTGGTGTTTTTTTTTCAGCTGGAAGATATTTAAGACCATGTAACAACCAGCTGTCTCTCAGAGGAGAAGACCATAAAATAAGGACAGTACTTAGCTAAGCTATGAACCGAAGCCATGTTGTTGAGAGGTAGGTCACTCCACAAAGCAGAACTAAATGACAAAATAATTCCCTCTTCACTAAATGTTTGGTCCAAACTCAGCATTTGTATCGAACAACTTCTATAAAAATCAATGAAACCGGGTCATTTATTTGTCTCGTTTCTTGTGTTCCCAAATGTGTTAATTTTGCATAAATGGCAAAAGACTGCATTTTACCTACTCATTCACTGGAAGCATTAATTGTAAGTTCTACTTTCTCGCATTAGGTATTCTTCCTGCAGACAACATAGATGATGTTAGTCCTTTCCTGACTCACAAATCTATCTACTGGCTGCTTCCAGAGTGACCTGTTAATGGGGAAAGCACATGGTTCAACATAACAATTTCACAAGCTTTCCAGACATATTGCCTGCCTTTAGATATCAACCCATTCCCTCAATGTCCTTTGTGGCTTAGTAGAGATAATTTGTTTAGGCAGAAAGACCCAGAGCAGAAGAACAAACCTCAAAAAGTATAGATATTCAATGCTAGTGTAAAACTGGATGGGTGGAGATGAGGGGAAAGCTTAAATGTGATCATATTGATCAGCTGCCCCACATGTTTTCACTCCTCTAAATGCCTCAGTTGTGAATAGGATTTACAATGATATATGCACCTTTCTACAACACTGAGATTTTCAGCGCTTTGAAATGTTACAAATTTGCTTTGAAACTAGTTTTTCATCTCCCTGTTTATCTTTTCATCTTTCATATTTAAAACAAAAAAATATTTTCCTGATATTACAAATATGAACCTATCTACTAATAAAAACTGCTTCTTAGCAATATACTTTTACATTGTGATGATATGGAGGAAAAGTAATGTGGCAATGGTCTCTTAAAACAATGACCTTATGCAGGTTTAAAGGTTTTAGTGGAAATTGCACATTATTTCATTATCAGGAATCAATGACATGTATCGTTTTTATAGGAGGAATTGGCGAGCTAGATTTACAAATTTCCTCTAATATTGTTTTTAAAAGCACCCGTGTGAGTACTCGGAAATGAGTGTGCAACTTCACAACATGCACTATGCTTAGAGAAATTAAAAGAGGTGAATAAGACAAACATAATCAAAATTAATCCCAGTCCAATCTGTCCATTAGTAACATTTACATTAAATCATCCCGAGTCAGAGGCAAGCAATCCTGAATCTTTTACTGAATTCAGTAAAATAATACAGACAACCCAATTTATTTTTATATAGTTTTTCATCTCAAAAGGACAAGCAGAACATAGAACATACATTTCTATTTCTATTCATTTTAATGCAACCAATTTAAGCTGTGTTTTCCCACAATCAAAGTTTAAATAATAAATGTGCAGCATTGCTATGGCAACAAGTTTTTTTTAAAAAACACTAGCAAGCAACTAAGTAAAATTCAGAAAGACAGTGTAGCTAAATTGTCCTGGTCAATCTCCATGATAATTAGTTTAACAAATCTTTCATATGTTGATTGTTAAAGTATAATAACTGAGTGGCATTATTGGCCAACAACAGAAATATACTGAAATATTAGAGGCAAGTTAATTTTGAAAATGAGTTTTAAGACAAATAGATAATGCAGTCATTTGCAAACAGAGAAACTGGCATAACACAGACTCATAAAAATAATTCCATGAGCCTATGTTTTCTTCCAGAACAAATCACACTCTGGCAGGTTGATTATATGCTGTGAGCGCTGAGATTTATTCCTTTTAAATGATCATCTGAGAGGTATTTCTGTTATTAGGAATTATTGGTTTTAAGAAATATCAAAACACAAGCTTTTGCATGCACAATTGTCAGAGGTCAAGCAGAAACACAACTGCTCATTTTTATGATAAGGAGCAACTTCCTTGAAAATTTGGGTTGGGGGCCTAGAGGCATTCCCATCATCAAAGAGTTGTCTACATCCCTCTGTAGGCAGCTACCACAACTCCAAGTTCTATTAAAACTGGTAGAATCGCCATTTACCACTTCAGCCAACCCCTTTTTTATTATTATCATTTGGAGCACGATGAGAAGCATTTTAGTCATACAGGAGAGATGTTTTTTTGGGGGAAAAACAGTGGCATTTTTTCAACAAAGGTCAATAAAAATGTCACGTAAATCTTTAAATGGGAAGGTATTTAACTTAATCTCAGGAGTTTTAACTTCCAACCAGTTACTGGAATTTATACGGTAGGCTTAGCCTTTCCCTGAAAGCACCTACCTGTCTCTGCAGTTCCGCCACGTTGTAAGGCAGGGCTCCTTCAGCCAAGGGAGCAATTCTTTCAATATCTGTCAGTGTCAAGCGTCTACATACAAGTGCATGGAAAAGAGATCACTGTTAAAGAGAATTGTAAATAAAATCTACAATATATTCTTTCCAGCACCCAGAAAAGCATTACTTCAATGATATATAAGAGTTTTCCTCCTAGTCTAGGGGTGTCAAACTGGATTTCTTCGAGGGGCCGGATCAGCATTTTACTTTCTCTCCGTGGGCTGGCCGGGGTGGAGGGACGGGCACCTCCTGCAGCACCCTGCTGGCCCCGTGCCCTGTTTTGGCTGCCAGAGGCACCACGGGCCAGTCCTTTGCTATTTCTAGGCTGGCCCTGTGGGCCAGATTTAAGTGCCCTGCGGGCCAGATCCAGCCTGTGGGCCTTGACTTTGATACCCCTGTCTTAGTCTATCTGTCTTTCTTGTAATGTATGGAGAGCCTCTTATATGGCAGCAATATTAAGATATGCATTCATTGACTGTCATTTATAACTAAAAAAAACTATAATTCCAGTCAGACTGAAGCTGTCTCTCAGTAACCAATCTGCCATGGCTATATACCAAAACATGGAAGCCTATGTTGAAGTATCCCTTACTTGTTGAAAGGTATAAATATTATGTATTATACTTGGGGTGCCTGCTCTCAGACATGCCCAGAGAAACCCTCAAAATCTCTCAAAACTCTGCAACCTCCCACAAAATCTTACAAGATGATGCAAAATCCAGTTCCTATTAAGGGTAATATCACAGAATTGTGATATTAGACGATGTCGATTATGCCAAAAAGCTATCTCTCAACCAGATCCCTATATTTCTTCCATAATTCCCAACAGGTAAGGTCTTTGGACAATTGTGTAGCTTAAACCATCTACAGCTGGGGTGTCAAACTCAAGGCCTGGGGACCAGATCTGGCCTATGGGGTGCTCAGATCTGGCCCGTGAGGCTGCCCTGGAAACTGCGTAGGACCGGCCCACGGTGCATCTGCCAGCAAAAACAGAGCTTGCGTGGCCCTCCTGAGCTCTGTTTTCGCTGGCAGAGGGTTGCAGGAGGCTGTTGCAGCCAAAAACGGAGCTCAGGAGCCCATTTTCACTGACAGAGTGCTCAGGCTGCCACAAGCATCCCACAAGTGATGTTGAGCTGGCTACACCAGCCCCCCGAGGTCAAACGCAACCTTGATGTGTCCCTCAATGAAATTGAGTTTGACACTCCTGATCTACAGTAAAGGGTATAAAGTTAGGGAAAAGTGCAATGGAGAATATGTGGGATATCAAATCTCTAATTAATATTAGACAATCAAACAGCTAGTTTACAAAGGAAACAAATTTGCTAGCAAAAAAGAATTTGGAGTATAGTAAGGTTGCAATCTTTCATGCATGTATGGTAATATAAAATGAATCGGAATACAGACTGAATATCCGTGTTGCTTCCCTTTAACAAGAGGGGAAGGAAGTAGAAACCTAGATATGTTCTGTGTATTCTTGTTCTCTTGCCAAATTACATGTACTCTGGCTAACGTCTTCTCAACATTTCAACATTCTGCACCACCATTCTATTTTCTTTTTTTTAAAAAGGTCAAGATTACCCAGTAGCATTATACAAGTCAGACAGCTGGTAGAGAATATCAATTTCCAAAGGTGTAACTTGTCCAAATTTGATGGCAGACTGAGAGAATTCCTCTGTTTTTCAGATATTTTCAAAAAGAGAGAGAAAGAACCAATTATTCATAATTCATTGTTTTGAATGCACAATCTGGCCTTTATCACTTAGAAATTCTTGGAATTGTCCTTCAAACAC